>NW_027104890.1:520967-538178 GCF_000696795.3 Halyomorpha halys | reverse complement strand
AAGAAGATGGCCTCGTGACCTTATATTGTAAACTGTTTTTAGAGTTCTACTACTGGGTAGTTTCTCTACATCCTGTATCATATCATTATGTCATTATAATCAAATTTACTTGTTGTATTTTTTATACAGTTGTAAATATCAATAAATAAATAAAAAGAAAAAAAATATTTTCATTCAATATCTACTTTTTCTTGTTCAATCCTACTTTTACGTTGTTTTTTTTCCAATAAGGATTAGGTTTCAATTTTATTCTTTGAGAGAATATAGGTTATTTTTAGAATGAAACAACAGCGGATATGAAAATAACTCCGAAGCTGGAAATAATAGTGCGGTAGCGACTATAAAGGCCTTATCTAGAGTGCAACCAACTGGGAAGCGTGCAATAGACCTAACAAACAAACAAGAGGAACTATCCAACGGGGACCTGACACATGGGCAAAATAAAAATAAGAAAAATAAACTGTTGAAGCTAGGAGTGAATGGACTCCGCTGGGGGTGCTCTATATATACTCCTCGCTATTTCTGTACCGTCCAGACGGCTCGTCTGCCTCAGACGTCTTACAATCTCAATAGTTTCATAATAGTTTCTCTCTATAACACCTCTTCAATAGTCAGTAGGTTCCATAGTCAGGTATCGGTTTAATTAAAATTGAAATTCAATTAAAAAAATATAAAAGATTCAGTGTACCTGTGTTTTTTTTTTTAGCTAGGAACGGTAGATAAATATAGTTGACATGTCGTATAATTAAAGTTTATAATAAATACTACTATTAGTATCTGTATGTGGTACTTAATTCACAGAATAAAAACGTTTAAATTTTATTTAAATGTGTAAAATGACTTAGTATCAAAGTTTTCAAAATTTTAAAATACATGCATTAATATAATTCTAATTTTTAGTTGTTTTTTTTTTTTTTACATTTAATTCGTAAACTGGAACGTATTGATCATTTTTTCGCAGTTACGACGCATCTTAGCAAAAGCGACTATGTATCAGATTCATATCATTTATTTTTTTATTTATATTAAATAATTGTTAAAGTAACGAATAAATCGCCATTATTAGTAAAAAATAAACAATAAAACATATTGATTACTGATAAATAACGAATATATATTTGAAAATATATTTTCATTCTTCATTTGTGAATTATGAATGAGAAAAACTTAACGTAAAATATAATATTTTACGTCATTTATTAAATCAATATCCTTCTAACTCTAAAAAAACCTGGGTTCGAATCCAGCTGTGACAGATAATTATTTTCTGTTTCACTGTAACCGTGAGTCAGCCCTGCGGCGGTGATCCAGCCTCATAAAGTGGGTCTCCTTAATTAGATAAAAATCTTGCGATCGAGCATGATTCTGACCAAATCACCTCCTTGCACAACCGTTGGTCTGGTAACAGTACTTCCTTACAAAGTATCCCCTAACCCTTCATGTGTTGTAGCGATATAGATTTAATTTTAATTTATTAAATATTGGAGGATGTATGGAATTTAATAATTTAACCTTGTGCACAGGTAACATACCAGCTATTATTTCAAGCCCAAGCTAAATTGTGCTATTTAAACAAAGTTAATCATACTGGTCAATCATATCTCACCTTTAACCGCTTTAACCCTTTGCATATTCAGGTTGCTTTTTGTTTCTTATTCTTTCATTAAAAAAAAAATTACTCTTGCCGTAAATGAGCAATTAAATCTCGTGTTATAGTGCTTATTCGTTGATCTTTGAAGTAGTTATTCAAATGAAAATGAATATTTTTATCATTTGAAACATAAATATTTTTAATTATAGCGTAATTATTTAGAAAGAAAAAGAAAACATGAATGTCACTAAAAAAAAATTTAAATATATTTTGGTACAATAAAGTTTATGTTTGGGAATTTACTCATAGTTTGGAATGATCAGTCCATATCCTTTGATGTTGAGAGGTCTTAGTTTTATCAATTTAAACAGCTTTTATTATTTATCTTCACAAAATTTATAATTAGGTTTGTTGTATTTATAATTAGATTAACCAATGTTCGGTTGTAATTTTAAGTTTTTTCTAAACTTGACTAGTTTTGTTTTTTCTATTTTTAATTTTCCTACACCTTTTCAATACTTAAATATTTTACTTTAATTAGTTTTTAAGAACTTAACAAATCATGTTATTTACATTGTTTCCTATTGGGTTTTCACAAACTAGAAAAAATATTTTTATTTGTTTTGGAGATTGTTTTTCGTTTTATTATATTTATTTATATGGGCATGTGTGTTAAACTAATTGTTATACTTTATTGTTATTATCTTTAATTTTTTACAAATCTTGGTTTAAGCTGTAATACGCTCTAATAAAAAAAATTAACAGTAATATTTAAAATTTAAAAACAAATATTAATGAAGTATCTCACTCGTTTTATAGGATCTCTATATATTTTTTTCTGATTGGGAGAATTCTTTCGAGATGTCTAATAAATGAACTGTTTATTTTCATTTATTTTAAATTAAATGTGTAAATCATTTAAAAATTTTAAATGTTATAGAGTTTTTTCCTGAGTTATAAGGTATTACAGCTTAAACAATGATTGTAATAAAAATAATTGATACAATTTTGGATTTTTAATAATTTGACGTAATTATTCAAATCATTTATCAATCATCTTATTTTTACTGTAACATAATATAAAAAATAAATACATATTTATACCTGTTGATAGCATATTTTAACTCTTTTTTTGCATAGCGTATTGTACAGTTTTGCTGGACGATTTTTTGATGTTATTGACTTTATAACTCATCTGCTCATGATACTTGAACTAACCATTTCGGATTGTCATGAGTTTTGAATTGGGAATATCGATGATTTAAAGGTGGCGTTGTGTATGAGGAGCCCTGGTACAGATTCTGGCTGTACCACCTGCTTGTAACAGCTGTCTTCCCACCTGCCTCACCTTTATTACAGTCCATTGCTTCTCTTTTCCATTGTATTATTTATTAATTTTATTATGCTGTTAGAAAATTAATATGTTGCATTCTACCCAACTAATGGTGTTTTTCTTTTACTTTTTAAAAATAGTTTTCGTAGTATACTATCTAGCCTAAAAATTATATACCAGTCAATTTCTCATATAAAATTTATCACGGGTCTCTCTGTAGCATATTTCTTTTTCTTCTCACTCTGGGTTTTATTTACAAGTTTATACCAACAATATATAAAGAATGTTTCAGGAGGAAATGTCTGTAATTACGGTCTGTAGTTTATTCCTATTTTATTTTGTAATAATTTAAAAAAAAAATAGTTTCCATCAACAACCCTTTATTTCAATCCATTGTCGACATATGATTTTTGCCCATAAAATTCTAAATTTGTCAACTTTTCTCATCGTTTTCTGAATCTAAGATGAAATTTCTGTAAGATAGGAACCAATTTAATCAATATAGCAATTAGTAGGAAAATATAGCTTTATCAGATGATCATAGTCCCCAAAGTCAAAATAATGAATAATTTTTAGGAATACTCGGTGGGATCTCCCGTTATGAATTTTCGAGGTGCGGTCGTGAGGATTTTATAAAATTTTCTTTCATTTCATGAGTAATTTTCTACGATATACCCAGCTTTGAGATGCCTGTTTAATTTCAAAGAGATATTGAGATCGGTAAGTCTAGAAACCATTTTATATCTCTGATCATACGAGTACCTGCTATTTTTATTTTTATGGAATATATATTAGGGGTATTCATGATCTTTATTTTAACATGTTAATGACTAGATAAATAGAAAAACTTATGTTAAATGGTGTAATATGTTCTTTTACCATGATAAAACGATATAACATGGTTGAAAGTCTGTTACTAGGTCTGTTAAATGGAGAATGTCACTCAGGCCAGCTGAGCTCTACCATTTTATTTGTTATCGTATTAGATACTTGTTCGTAGTTTGTGTTTTTGATTGTCTCCGTATTGTTTTGGACGTTTTTAAACAAGACAATCAGTACCAAAACTTTAACACTTCTACTTTTCACTAACTGTAGGCATGTTGTAATAAATTGCTGTAATCAAAACTTAAGGGTAAACAATAAAAAGAAATTTTGGAAGGAAAGATTACTAAACAAGTTTCTCAGAAAATCCGCTAGGAGCTCTCATCCATTTAATAATTAACATAACTTTAAATAGGGCTGCTCATAATCCTATACTTAAAACATTGGACGTAGTAAAACATTAAACATTTAACACAATATGAATACCCCTAGTAAGGGAAAGGTTGTGTGCGTGTGTACTGTAATTAGTGGTAAGTAGAGCTAACGTTTTTTATACTAAACTAATAAATTTGTATGATCTTTTTTGAAAACTAAGGCACTTATTTTTATGGTAATAATTTCTTTAAGTTTCCAGTTTTATCAAAAATAAAGAAAATCGGATTAGTATTTTATTAGACAGACGGTCATGCAATATTTTCGCCATTGAGCTCGTTTTCTTTTTGGACTATCTCTCCTGTGCTTAGGTCACGAGGGAATCCCCAGTCAGCAATTACGACGAAAGCAGCTGCGTAACATTTCTCTTTGTTGTCACTGGACTCTTTGCCAAACATCTGCTTGAAAATGTTTTACAGAAGCTTTTGACGAGCGGCCTAAAAACTAAATGATTATCTAATTATAACTTATTCTTCTTCTGATACTGGTTTCACTTCATTCAAAGTTTTCTTTATTTAATGTTCCTGACGTTCTTGATTGTTCTATCGTTATCAACGTCTTCTACCTTGTGTGTTTCGACTCTTCAATACTCAGTAATCGCAAATGCTTTCGGTTTTATTGAGTATTGATTTGTCTGGCTGAAGAATCCCTGTATAAAATATCGTTACTCGGTTACAGTTTCGTGTGGTGGTTGTATCTACTATCAATGTAGTGTGACAGTACGACGCTTATATCAGGCTGACAGTAAACCCAACTTCGCCAACTGTTCAACTTGAATGAATGATAAAAACGCATGGTTAAATAAAACAACTCTTAGTGTAGACAAACAACCAACAGGAAAAAATAAAGTTCATATGTTTGGTGTAAAGTGGCAATAAGGTGTTACGGTTTACTGCCAAGGCATCTACATGTGGCAGTCAGCTGACACTGCCGGGAGAGGTACTGTTAACTATCAAGCAAATCCGAATAGTATGACAATACAGCCATATTAACAAAAATCATAATCCACAGCATCATTCTTCCTACCATGGTTGCAACTATCGTGATAACTTTAACTGTTCTTTAAGTTTTAGTTATAGGCTGTAGCCATTTTTTCCCTCTATTGGAGTATTTGTATGTATACAGATAGATTCAATATCAAGATAACTTTTTTTTTATAGTTCTAAAATTATGCTTTAAAATAGGATATAGAAACAAATTAATATTTTGCTTGTTTTTTTAATGATGTTCAACTTCTTACGTATCTCCTGTTATCATTTTTACTTCTTAAAGTGCTTAAACACGTTTTTATTGGAAAAATTGATGTAAAACTTGAAACTGGGTTCTAGGAGTCCCGTTCCTTAAGAATAAACATTCTAAAATTATTAATTCAGTATAATAGACGATAGTTACTGATGATTAAAATGGATAGTTAACCAATATTTATGGTCCCTTGGATCGGTTACTGCTGTTAAGTTCAGATTACGCCTAGCCTTTGTAAAATAAATTGCTTTAATAAAAGTACCCGCATGGGGTGTGTATGGCTAGACAGGGGATGTGCACCAAGCCAGTCTCCCGAGTCAGCCTTTTGCTTCATATCTAATTGATCAACTATTGTATAATAATGGACTGTATCTCCCATCCTATATGTTAATGTCATTATGATACTGAAACTTGCGATATGGACTGATTTTTTTTTTTTTTTCCGTTCGGATAATTCCTGTGAGTAAGTAACAATTATGTTCGAAAAATGGAAAAGTTTGTAAAATTCTATTAAGATTTTGATACTATAAGTTAACTTATATAATTACAATTGATTCACGTAATCGGGGTTCGGCAAAAACTGTTGCTAAAACTACAGTTTAATTAACTGTAGTTTCAAGGATACAATTTACTTAAAATAAACAAAAAAAAAAAACTACAATTTAGGTATTAATTTAGTTATTACTAAATTTGTCTAACTTCAACTATAACTGTTATAGTCTGAATTAAATTTCACTTAGATCAGATTTACAAAATGTATTATAATGTACAGTTGTAAATAGCAATAAATAAATAATAACAAAAAAAAAATTCAATGCATGCATGATAAATTGTATCGTGCTGTCACTACTTAATTGATGAGTGAAATAATATATGACTCTAAACCAATCATTAAAAAAAACAAAAACAAACGTAGTAAAACATCGTTTTAAACATATATCGCTATGAAAAATAATTTCAATTTAAAAGAAATATGAAGAATTGGACCAAATATTTTAAACAGAGCAGGTTTTAAAGTTGTCAATTGTTTAAAAAAGCCGATGTTATTATTTTACTATTCTCTTACGTTAGCACGACACAACTAAACATCTCGTACGAATATAGATTAGAATTTTGTTTGTGCCGAAGATATCATGACTATGAGAGAAACGGAATTTTCTAGGGATTCTGACCTGAATGATTATATCTCCTCCTAGAGTTCTTTTTTCCTAAATTAAATGAGTTAGTTTAAGAAGCGATCATGCGTTAAGGTCATAGAATAATTCCCTGAAACGAGCGGAATATTAAGGACATCGCGTTTCTTCTAGATATGTGTTCATTGAGTTCTATGATTCAGATTTATTATTGTTGTTTATAATTCTGTTTAGACACATTAGTCTTTCATCAAAATTCTAATGTTAGCGAAAATATTTATTTTTTTTTTTCAAGTTTTTAGGGTAGAGTAGAGTTTCAAGTTTACTAAAACTTGAGGTTTGTTTCCAACAAAATGATGTGACTAGCCTATTTTTCTATTTATTTCGGTGAACAAAAGCTGGTATATGGTATAGTTACTGGTTCCCATTTTTATTTGAATAAACAGGTAGGTGTTTCCCTCTTGGTATCTGTTTAACAACTTTCATCAATGTGAATATATCTCAATGGTGATTATTTTTGCTGTATTGATATATTTACCTCCAATTATATGATAATAGAATTTACTAATCTTAGTTCGCTTATATTACCCACACTCCGAAGAGACTTGAATTTGACACCTGAATAACTTGCTATGTTGATAATTACGCTTGTCTTGATTTCCTTTGCTATATTTAACCAGGAAAAATGATTCCTTACTTATCAGCTGCCGCTTTATATTCCCTGCCACGACCCCTTGTAAAAGGTGATACAGCTATAATAAGAAGGATGGAATCTATTTATAAGAGATGCTGGAGACAGTTAAGAAGGAGAAGCTGTAGGAGCACGTGCTGGTTGCGAAGGAAGCGCGCACCTGGACACGACACCTGCATGGGTGCTGCCCGGCATCTGCTCTCCCCTGGCCGACGTTTATCTTAAGGGGCGTTAGTTGCTCTTCTGGGGCAGATGCGTCGTCTTGGCTAGCTTCCTATTATATCATCCCATCCACTTTTTGTGCGGTCCCATCGCAAGCTCCTGTGCAGGGAGCGTCTGATGTAGTTGGGGCAGCTGGATATCCCTACAACTCTGCGCAGTCTTTAGACGTCCTCCGGAGTTTTTACTAGGATTTGTTGAAGATAAAGAAACCCTAATGCTTTTCTGTCAACATTCTATCTGATATAAGTCGCAGCTGGCGTTCTTTGTCAATTTTATTCTTCCTTTACTGTTTAGAGAGTAACGGCCGCCTTGCCTAAGCGAACTTGACTACGTTCATGGATCACTAGGGTTTAGGGTTCTTCAATGGGGCATCATTTTATTCTTCTTTAAGTTAAAATTAACCACAAACTGCCAGTTCTTTATTTAATGTAGGTTTCCTATCATGGTTAAATTTCATAAATCTAGACATCCTTTAAATATAAATTAGTCTGGAATCACTAATTATTAACAAATTTATTAAAGAAAAGTTTCTTAATTCGATACTTTAATGTTTTGCATATATCTTTTTATTGATAATGGGTTTTTTTATGTTTATGTATTAATGAGTTAGCCTTTAAGCACTAGCGTGACATTTACCATTATCGAAAATAAGTTTATGTCTACTTTGTACACAACATTGTACTAAACCACTAACTATACTAAAACTATTGAATTTAATTTTTTTTTTTTTATGAAAACATCAAGCATAAACATATCAAAAGACTATACATGTTAAAGTGTTAAATCTCAATTAACAAAGTAATAAATTTAGCCTTCAAAGTATGGAAATTACTGTTACATCGTAATGAAATCGTTCAATGTCTTAAGGTTTATGGAAATAAAGTATTTCCTATAATATTTGGACTTGAGTTAATAAGCGCTTAGCCAAGCTAGTAAATGTCTGAGGGAGTACACTAATAGTTATTGATAATTTCACAATTTATACGCAATGAATATTGTAGCATAAATTTGATTGAGACAGAAACAGGAAAAATAAAAATAAATAGTAGTATAATTTTGAATTTTACACCTTCACTTCTAAACTCCTTAAATGTTATTAAAATTTTCACGTAAAATATTTGAAGTTTGCTTCAAAATTATATATCAAGATTGTGATTCTAATCAATGATTAGAAATTGTAAAATACTCATATGATAATAATAGTACTGGTATAATATCAAATTTAATGACACAGGTATTGTTAAGATTGGGATTAATGACTCGGAACTTACTGATTTTGAAGTTAATGTATTTGCAATTAACTAATAAAGAAAGGAAAGGACTTTTGGTTGATACATATTTAGTTCTATGTATCGATATAGACTCCTCAAAAGATGGGAAATAAATTATATCTAGGAGTTTTTTGACTTAATAGGCTTATTTAAATTGTTTTCATGGCTGGAAATAAAAACAAAAAAAAAATCACTTTAAACCTGAATCCCTCATACAAGACTGAAAAGACAGGAGACTACTTGTCGATTCCGACTATTAAGACATTTACTAGACAAAAGGTCTAAACTGCTAATCCATAACAAAAGACTGATCTACATGACTATTATAAGACCTATCTGGACGTACGGAGTTGAGCTTTGGGGGTCCACTAAACCACCAAATTCCTCCCGAATCCAATCCTTACAGTCCGGAATCCTTGGTAAAATCCTTAATGCTCCTTATTTGTCACGAATCAAGTCATCAGGACCTCGATGTCTCATATGTTGCCGAATTGGCTAGAACCAAATACCAATACTTCTATGATAAACTTCCCTACCACCCAAATCCACTTGTTTCTAACCTGGCTTGTCTTAACTATGGCTTTATTACCTAATAATCCTCCTAGGCGTATGAAAAGGATATCCTCGAGATCTTCTCCCCTAGAAATGTTAATGAATTCTATCAATGGGTAGTATCCATATAATCCACATTTTGTATCATGTTACTATCTCGCCTACAGCAAATTTACTTGTATATATTTTTATACAGTTGTAACTAACAATAAATAAATTATTAAAAAAAAAAAATCTGAATCATTTTTCTGTTTGTTAAGAAAAATTACTGTTGACCTAAAAACTGCACAATTATTTCTTTATTCTGACAAATATTATATTCAATTTGTTGATGATTGACTGTTCTTAAAGTGTTGCTTCTAAGCAAGGGTAGGCAATTGAAGTGATTGTTTAAATTGACTCTCCATTAGCGGCAAGTCGGCTTTGTTTGGAATGTGGAACGTAGTTGGTATAAACTGGTATAGTTATGTCCGTGATTTGTCTTTTAGGCGATTCTGTTGTCTGGATTTATGGAATAAATTCATTTATTTATTATCATTAAAACTTTATTGAATCTTTTAGTGCGAGAATAATATTACCCTGACAGGTTAATATTTTATTCCTAAATACATTCTAACAGCGTTCCAAAATAAAGAAAAAATTCACTTTTTTATGGCATCAGAAAGTCTTAAATGAAATCTTTGAATCCTATTCTTGTTCTTTTCAGAATAGAACATTGATGCTTATTAAAATATGTTTGATGAATCAATTCAGAAACTTTAGCTCAGTTTTTAATATTGAAGTAATATTTCTGTCTAGGTGTGGTTAAAAGTATTGAAAATTGTACATATAAATAGTATGTATCGGTCCTTTTCCCGTCTCTTTAGAGCGATGGATCTTGCAGGTATTAAAAGAAATAGATTTTCATGGAGAAATGACGAAACTCAATTTCAATGCTTTGAATTACACTTTTAGAACTTACTTTCTTAAAAGTATTAATTTAAAAAAGTCTCTGAAAGAGATAAATGGCTGATCGAGGTGGTACAAATTTAGTTTTGAAGATTTCAATGCGGATATTAATATCCTTAATTAATTACCAACCAGATTATTAATTGGACCTTGTTTTGGGCAAAAATAAATCGATTTATGTATGATAGAGCACCCATTAGCCTCTGGTCAAACTTTATTCTATGCTTCTTCAGCGCTATGGTTTACTTATCGCACGTTTTCTCGTTCTTTCCCATGCCTAACCTCAAAACTCTGCGAAATGTGAATACTACTGAAAGAAAAAGGGTATTAGATTGATTATATGGAAAAAATATTGTGCTATATATGTTTAGCATGTTTATTTCTTAATATGTAATGTTTTATTTGAGTGACCGGCTCAACCCATTTCCAATTTTCATATCACAAATTATTCAGACCTGCGTGTTCCCACCAATAATATGTAGCCAGCCTAAAATATTCGTCCATGTACAGCCTAACTGTGACCTATGAGCTGGTACAATTCAGTGTTAATATATAGCCGGATAGCTGAATCTTAACTGTAAATCTGGAATGATGTTTTTCACCGGGGCTGTGTGATTACTTTAATTAATGTATATACATTATAAAGTATGCAGCTTTATTAATTTTGTGTGTAGAAAAGACTTTATTGATAATGTACGAAGCACGCCTTCAACTAAAGGTCAGACGCACATTCACTTTTGGTAGGCTTTTGCAGTTGGTCACTTGGAACGTTGGTATGGTAAAAATTTAATATTTGTGTTATTTAAAAATGATTTATATATATATATATATATATATGTCCTAAGTGCAAAAAAAAAAAAAACAGTTCTGCCAAATTAGAAATTGACAAAATTCAAAACACATTATCCAAAGAAAAAAATGTTGATTACATTGAAAATGTGCTAGTATTAATACAGTTCTTAAACTTACTTAAACAAAACTTACCTCATTAGAATTTTACTCAACTGCCCTGATGGTCCTAAATATTTTTTCTGCAGCGTATTTAACCAGTGAAGTCTGGGGGTAAATTGGTCTGGGGGTCTTAGGTATGTTGCTGATAAGGGAAATGTGCTTTAGGTAGAAGAAGTTAATCATTTATTAGTTTGAAAGATGCTTGATGTATCCTACGGTTATACCTATTTGTTTCATAGTAATTTTTAAAAATTAGCCTTTTTTGCTGTTATATTGAAAACGTCATGGGGATGGCCTTGTAAAAAACCACATTCCTAACGATAAAAAAATGTATAAAAATTTTATTATTTTATGTACTATGTAAATAAACTGTATCATCATGTTAGGAGCACCTTCATTCTTCTCTATCTGTTTTACTGATCATAACTGAATATTTTACACTCACTTAAGTTGACTCATGTTGTGAACATATATAATAGTTACTATGTATAACTTCTTATATATACGGATATATAAAGACAAGGAGATGAGACGGTTGTGTATGGATGGAATAAGAGAAGGAGATATCTATTTCTGACAGAACGAGGGGGGTCGCCTGGTCCTAAAGATAGTAGCCAGTGGCGGGGCGATGACCCTCCGCCGGGGGTGTTCACACCTCATTACCTTACTCTTACCCTTAGTCTCCTGTCTGCGCTAATTTCTCTCTATGTGTGACTTCACGCTGCAATAAACACCTTCAACACCATTTGGATTGAAAGAAAACGTCTATTCGTTACTAACAATGTTCAGAAATTTTAAATTTATAATTCTCTGCGTTAATTTTAACGTTATAAGAATACCATTTCTGTATTTTCCTGTTAGATTATCTTGGAATCAAAGAAATACGAATACGCGCGTTCTGGTACCTGTAAGATGTTCTTTTAATGGTCGTACTTGAATTCAAGTGAACCTTGAAATCAAGCAGTAATAATTATCCCATAAATAATAACGAAAAATGTAGGTTCAATCAAAGAATATCTATCCCGCCCCAATAATTGATAAAAATAATAACGAATTAAAATAATTTATTTTTTTACTTTTTACCGCAAATTTTTTTTTTCAGAATTTCTTAAATTACCACATTTATTAAAATTCCAATTTTGAATTTCTGTTAGTGAGAGGTTATCATTCTCAACATATTCTTAACTAGATCTGATAGCTAATCCTAATTTTAAGCTGAAGTCAAAAATGTGTCCTGAGTTTTCCGCGCATATGCCGTTGTCTTTACTGTTTCACTCATTTTGACTTCACAGACATTTATGTGTTAACTGATTCTATGAAAACAATTCGTACATTTGCATGTATTTCTGTTTATATATATATATATATATATATATATATATTTTTTTTTTTTGTCCGTTAAATATAATACAGGATATATCATTGCGGTGTTTAAGATGGGCGTGTAAGGTAGTAGGACTTAGTAGCGAGCGTATTCCTTAAATATTAATAAACAATAGGCCGACGGGTAAACGTCCGAGGAGTAGACCGAAACGTAGATGGGAGGATTTCTTTAAAACTGATTTAATAGGATTGATTTTGGGGGGGCGTCACTGGAAGAATGTCTGTGGAGAGCGATTGGTTGTCTCGACAACGAACCTTCGGGTTCGTTAGGCCTTTATTATTATTCTTTTTTCTTTCTTTTTTTTTTTTTTTTTTTTTTGCAATAAAAGCAAGATGCTAAAACAAATCAGGTGCAGTGCGTGCATCACACAACTTTTACTCGTGTAGAAGTTAGGGTGAAAATTATGAACAAATAATTATTATATTGCTCTTGCTATATAATTTCGTATTTTAGGTTTTCTTTAGGTGGGAGTAACGAATATAAGTGTGGCGAAAAGAATAAGACGGTTTTAAGAATCATTACAAAATCGTAATGAAATCGGGAAGATTTAGGTGGTCACAGCTTTTCCCACCTGAATCTGCTGCCTCTGTTTTCCAATTTTTCTCCTCTAGTTATTTTTAAATTTCATTAATATTTTGTATTAATCTATTTATTATTATTGCTAACAATGAGAACTGTTTATTTTATTTTTTTTAAATAAACAAAATTAATGATACTTTGGAGGAAGATTATTTAATAAATTGTGATTTGAGCCCTATAAGAGTAAAACATAGCTGATATTAAGATGGTTTACTTCTACATTGGCGTGGAGAATTTAATCAAAATCGTTTGAGTTGTTTTCGAGAAATTAAAAAAAAAATAAGTGAAAAATCGATTCCATATCGAAGTACAGGATGGTACTCGCTGTCAGTCGGTTTTATCGAAAAGGTTGCTGTAACAACCAAGGCATATACCCGACTTAAATATGTGATTTCAGTTTCGTGGTACATTTTGGCCTTGAATTCGAAATTTTGCGCGATCGCAACATTTTCCCTTACTATGTATTCCATAAATGAAAGTAAAAATGTTTGATATTTATTTTGTAAATTAAATCGAAGGGTTAAATAAAAAAACTGAATGAAAACGAGAATCTTATTTAAGTGAAACTAGATCACCATTGGAACAATTTTTTTTTCGAGTTGATCCTCTTCTTAAAAAATTTGATTAGTTATTATTGTAAAGATGATTTTGAGTTTTAGGTGTGATACAAAAAACCTAATCTTAGAATTTACGAGTTATTTCTATCTATATTCTATATTTACACTAGAGATAACTTCGCTAATAACATGTTATATCTACATTTTGCTGCTTACGGTTTTGTTTTTTTAAATTTATTTATTGCTATTTAAAACTGTAAAATAATACATTTAGTAAATTTGATCTCAGTTAAAATGGAGTGTTACAGGCGTGTAGAGAACTACCCATTGTACTAGTACTCTAATGACGTTTTACATTAGCAGGTCTCGTGGCCATCTTCTTTTCAGGTGCCTTGGAGGATTGTCAGGAATAGAAGAGGAAGCAAGGTTAGAAACTAGTAGGTTTGGGTGGTTAGAGAGTTTGTTATGGAAGGAATGATATCTGTTTCGAGCTTGATCGGTTACATATGGAACATTGTGGTCTTTATGTATGATTTTATTTGTGACATAGTACGGAACATTGAGGATTTTTCGAAGGATTTTGGATTGCAATTATTAGATACGAGAGGAATTCGAAGGTTTAGTGGATCCCCAAAGCTCGACTCTGTATGTCCAGATTGGCCTTATTGCAGTCATGTAGATCAGTCTTTTGTAATGAATTGGAATTTTAGACCGTTTATATAGTAAGTGGTGTAATAATCGAAATCAACGTGCAGTTTTCTGTCTTTTCAGTCTAGTGTGAGGATTCTAGGTTAGTCGTTTGTCCAGTTGTAGTCCAAGGTAGCGAATCTGTTCGACAGGGGTAAGACCCTACTATTTAAACTGGCTAGTTGCGAAATGTTATAAACATCTAGGTTAACAATACTAATGTTAATAACAAAAATGACATTTGCTGCACACGCATTCCATTTAGGATTAACTATTTTAATCGCATATTTCCAGAAAATAATAGATTTTTAGGAGGTAATTGGATGTATGTGGGGTGGGAGGCAATTTATACCCGTTTTATAAACACTAGAACACGATTTAGGGGTTTTCGGAGATGTCTAATATATATTTACCCTCTCCCCTTCCTACACCTGGGCACTTCCAGCGTCCGTCCCTCTTAGGTTCGGATCATCTGAAAGTCTAAATTTACTCATGCTAAAATTATTTTTTTTTTACCAAATTATAGAGAAGATGGGTTGAGGTCAAAAGAGAAAGTTTTGAAAGTCAAAAAAAAATTTCCAATGTTTCGCCCCACTTTGTAGAGCTTCATCACGGCTGTTCAAGTTGATAGCTTTAGTGACTTTGACAGAAAATCAGAAGTGTAGATGATAATATAATATATATATTATATTTTTTTTACCTTTTCAATTTATGTTTACCTACAAAGGTCCACGAAATTTAGTCAGAGGATTGAAAATGGTACGTGAATTGAAGGATTGAACGTCTCCTTCAAGCTCTTTTATCGCGGGTTATAAGTATTAATGAACAATTAAATCACTTTTGATATATTTTCCAAACAAAAAATAGAGGTAAATATACCTGTGGTACAGCTCACATATTTTTTTTTTATGACTAATAAATTTCATCCTAACTAATTATTTTCATTATAACCTTCGACCTCAACACACCGTCTCTATATTTCTCGTTACTCGATCGTATTCCCTTAGCTTACGATACGATCCCTATGAGTCTCGATATTTTTTATGTGATAATAATAATAACAGTTCAAAATAGTTGTGTAATAATACTTATCTAGAGTGTATTCATTTAAGAAATGTTTATGTGGTGACCCTGAAGCATATTTAGTCTGTGGTTTCCTTTAGTTTAATAATAATGACAGACTGAAACTCAGAAATAGAATCGAAAATGGGTCACTGATTCCCTTCCAAATTTAATGTCAAGAGGTCAGACGGTCTCAGTAATCACCGCAGGAAGTTTTTAAATATAGTTATAGTTTTTTATCCTCAATTTATTTATACATAAATATTTTAATTGTTATCTATATTATTCGTTATTCATTAGAAAGTATGCAACCTTTGGATTTTCAATTTTTCCTATTGATACAGTAATTATAACGTTCCTTTATAATTCAAATATAAAACATATATTTATGTTATCTATCCTTACAACGGAAATTTTTGTTGATATTATTTATCTTTTTTTTTTCTTTTCTTTTTTTTTACAGTAATAGAGTTAGGCAATTTTTTCCTACTCGTGCATAACATAATTATGCCGTCTCCGAGATAACTTGACATAAGTCTGCATTTATACTTTTTTATGTAGTTTATGTTAATGTCTAAGCGCTTTGCTTAACTATCTTTTTAAGAATTTCTCGCCCATTTGATGCTTGGTTATTACATGATGTTTATGCTAAAGAAGTTTAACTGTTCTCTTCCTGATTTCCTTCTTCGTTTGTTGCCTCCCATTTCTCCCTCCCTGCTTTATATGTGCATAATTGTTTTGTTACCCAAATGATGCTTTCGTTGAACTAGTTTGGTGGCAACTTCTGTATTTCTAACTGAGCCTTATGCAAATAGAATTCTCATTCATACGATTTTATTATTTATTCTTATCATTGTAGATTCTATTGACTATAAGTATACATTGATATAGTTATTAAACGATTCGGTAGGGTTTATTTATTAATTTTTATTTTTTTGTTTGGACCGGTTCGCCTGTGAAGAAACTAATACTGGTAATTTCTAGGGAAACAAAGTGCATTTAAAACATTTTATTTTGTCATAAAGTTTTTACAACAATATTTTGTTCAATAGTAAGTCCAAAGCTATACCATTACAACCCATTAGGGTCCGAAGATTAATTACTTTCTAAGGTAATTAAGTACTGTTTTACGAACGATGATTACACAATTATATAATTTGATCATGATCACGCTCAACCAGGTTTTACCTCAATTAAGGGTACCTGTTTTCATCTGTTTTTATTCATTTCATTTCCCCTGTCCTTAATGTGACAATATTAATTTTTATTGACTAAGCTATTGGTTTAAATCACTTGACCTCGTGGGAAACTGACATAAAGAAAACGTTTAAATATAAATTGATAAACTCCTCTCCAAAAGAACAGCTAATAACAGCAAAAATCCCCCGAAAGTAAAAAATCAATTTATTGTTTCTGGGCCATGGTACATACCATCTTATCTCAAAATATTATATAATTGAAACTTGAAATGAGAACTTCAAAAGATTCAATGTTGTCGCGCCAATTAAGAAATTTTGACCACTTTTAATCATCGGTGTTCTTGAACAAAAAATTAAAAAAAAACAAGTTTCAGAAGAATATAATCAATGTCTATTCCTGTTATGTTGCGAAAATCCGTAAAAAACACATTTTTAATTCGTTCTTCTAACAGAATATCGACATTGTTTTATTATTAATTTTTTTATATATAAGTACTCCAGTGAAATTAGTTGCCATGAACATTTAGACGTTATTTTTAGTGTATGTATGTATAT
>NW_027104890.1:509861-520917 GCF_000696795.3 Halyomorpha halys | reverse complement strand
AAGTAAAATGATTTTTTCCTGGCAAAAATTATGGCAATTATTATTTTTTTTTCAAATATATATAAATTTTTTCTCGATATATGTAGTTATATATTTTTTGTACGTTTTATAATATCTATGAAATTTCTCTTCTGCTTTTTTATTTGCTCTCAAATTCATTTTTTCAATTTTTTTTTCCCAGATATATTTTCTGTTTTAAAACTGTTAAGGTTTTATCCCTGGTATTCGCTTGTGAAATAAAATAAAATAATTTTTTGTAATTTGTTTACCCAAGTATATTTGTGAAACAAGTTCTGTTTAATTTTAAAATGATACTTTTTTTTTTTTTTTACATATTTAACATTTTTAAGAGGTTTTATCATATTTTTGTTACAATTGCTTTAGACCAGTTGTTGAATTTAGGTTAAACGTTTTAGGTTTTACTTCACCTTCTGTAAGGTACTTTTACTACACTGTACTGATCTATTGTAAGTCTTAACAAGTTAGAAATGTAAGCTGTTTGTCCAGTAACATACCTCAAGTGGTCTGATGCTATCAGTGTTTTGTTCCCACAATAAACCATGTCCTTAATTATCAAATTATTTGATAATCGCACCTTCAATTCGTTTGCAATTATCACATTCACAGTTTTAATATATGGGAAACTCTAATGTAATTATCACATAAAATTTGCCACATCCTACATTCGAACAATTTCTTGGGACTATTTAATTACCTGGAAGAAATTATTGTAACCAAATTCACTTAATTTATTCATGAAAAAAAAGAAGAAGAAAATATTTAACTTTGTCATAAAATTTATTTAGAATGATTACTGGAGAACTTTCCTTTTATTATTAATTCATTTACAGAATTGTGTGACTAAAATTGTAAAATTTAAGTTTTCACCATTGCGTAGTCAATAAGAGTTTCTACACGGCTTCTGATGCATTCCCTGCCAAGAAAGTTGTGTGGTAATATGTTAAACTGGGTTTTGAAACTGCGTTTTATAACGCTCTAATGTTATAAAAGTTAAATATTTATTTTAGTCCTAGTGTATGTAGTGTTGTTTTTTAAAGAATTTTTTGTAAATATTTTTGTTTTTTAATCTTACAGAAGTCTTCAATTAATTTTTTTTTATCTGAACTTACATTTTCCTTATTACTTTGTAATACACACAATTGTTAATGTAGTATGGATTTATTTATGAACTAAGTAAATTTATCCATTATAGTATAAAAGCTAACTTAATGATTGTTATAAATGCAAATCAAACAAAATTATATGTTCATGATAAATTTAGATGTTTAAAAATAAACTCCTCCATAAGCTCGTAATCTCGTCCGTTTTAAGGGTCTCGAATGTTTACGTTGAATTTCAAGCCAAGCTGTTTATGGGAGTTATTTTAGGAAGCCCAAGTTGTATTTTTGAAACCCGATGTCCGCAGGTTTTATATTTGGCCGTTGGAAGGGATGGACACCCCTCGTTTACAATGAACCGTTGTGCAGGTTTTGCGGGTTCTGAAACGAGAAACTCATTATCTAGATTTGAATTATAATTTATTTTATGATATATAATTTTAAATATTATTCCTTAGTATCATAATCATGCGATTTATATTAATTGAGATAATTAATACAAATTATAATTTGGTATTATTAATTTTATTTTAATTCACTTAAAGAAGTAATGGTTTTCGCTCAAACATAAATGAAAAACTTCATAATTCATATAATTTTGAACAGTACTATAAATATTTTGTAAAATACTAATTTATATATTGTAGGTATAATAGCTCCAGTTAATAAACAGAATAAACAGAATTTTAAATAAACTCTTACAACCTCTTTCAGGAGTTTTATGTTTAAAAATCAAATTTATTACGATGACTGTGGTTAAATTTAAAATGGCCAACTGATAGGGCAAAACGTTAAAAAAATGTAAATAGATGTAGGATAAAATAGTGTTATTTTTGTTATTGGATAATTTCATGTTAAAAAAGATAGGCTTAGTGTGGTTGATAAGGTTTTTTCGTAGTCTTTGCGATTGATATTTAATAGTACAAAAAAAAAGCTTATAAATGTATGTTTATTGTACAATATTGATCTAGAAATGAGTTGTTGGGTGATATAATTTAACCAATAATTTCTATAGCTTCAGGATCAGATTATAATTGAGATAAAAATATTGCGTCTTTTAATTTTTGTCGAAGGTTTAGAAAACCTCCATATCTTTCAAATAAAATGTATGATGGATATATCATCTCATAAAGTAGCTTAAATTTGACAGTACTGTAATTTTCTTTTTTTAAATTTTCAGCGTTTTTACGAAAAGAATTTTAAAATAACAATCGGAAAATAAGCCAATGGCGGAGTGTTAATATGTGACTTACTTCAAAGTGTTTTCAAAAATATGACGGGACTTCTTATCTTGTTGGAAGATATTCCGGGTGGAGGTTAACAAAGGTAAAAAATTTTAAAAAATAAAGTTTTGTTATCTTTTTTTTTTTTTTTTTTTTACTCTAACTTCATATGGGATGAACTAAAGACGTTAGCGAACCGTGATTTATTGGCTTTTTAATTTTCGGAAATATATTTATTACAAAAAAATGTCAGACTTACAAGTTATTTGAACGTTTGAATGTAAAATCAGCCTTTCGAGTTTAACTGATTGAATAAATATAATTTAATATCGATAACTGTTAATATACGTTATTCACCTTCGGTAAATTTGTTTACTAGACATGTTAAAAAACTAAAACAAAATGACTGAAACTAGCCGATTTGAGAACTGCAACTTAACTATCGCAAGTGAATTGGTGTAAGTTCTCCTTATTCGTGGCTGTTTCTTTCGGTTAGGTGACATTCTTGACGATGCAAAATACGTAATTTTTCTTGGCTAATTAGTGCACTTTTATTCCGCATAATCTATTCTATTTTTCTGACAGTAAAATCGTACAACTGAAAAACCTTCATCAGTGAGAGTTTTAAGATGGAAATATGGTCTAGTTTTTATCTGAACCTTTTTTTTTTTTTTTTTTTATCAATTAAAAGCGTTTTTCTCAAAGAAAATTCATTTTTCATTTATGTTTGGACTGGATGAAATTGGAATGAGTTTAGGAATTGTTATTAATTTAGTAAATAATGATCCGATCTGCTGACCCTTGGTTTTACTTTTGTAATGTTTACTAGATAAGAGTCGCTTTCCTGTTGGAAGGAGATAAGACGAATTGGATACTGGATACGACAGAACGGTATCGAACAGCCGGCGAAAGGGAAAGGCTAGGAGGGGTTGAATGGGCTGCCGCTGACGTCAGCTATATCCCGCCGCCCCATTGGTTCCATCGACCCTGGCTACCCCCGGCATTTGTAATACATGTTACTCACGCATTCCGATCTTATGCCTTGTCTGTCTGCGGATTTTCTATTTATTTTATTTCCAATCGTTTTAACCCTCTCTTCCTCTCGTTTATTGGATCCGATTTGCGGATTATACTATTTGTTTTACGAAGGTATGATTGTTATGAAGTCCGCTCCCTACAAATATTCGATAGTCATGACCGGTGATTCATTAATTTTTTTTTTAAATTACCAAATATTAGATAGTTTGAACTAACTAGATAGTTTTTGAACTAATATTTATGATGCTGACGTTAATTTTTTTACTTTTCAGGAGAATTAGTGATTATTGTAGAGTCGTGCGTTTGGAAGTAATGGTTGTAAAGAGTTTACGTTGGCCCGAAATTGTATGGTAGAAAATTGTATCAAAATTGAAGAAGAAATATACAAGCTACTCCGCCATGCGCGTAGATTTGGACTTATTTATTGACAATTCAAAAAGTTCAAAGGTTTCGCTTATATGATGTTTGTTATTATTGATACCTAGAACCAAAATTAAATTTGTTGAGATATAAACACAAACATAATTTTTTTGTTGTTCTGTGTTCTTTTAAAGATTCTTCGTTACTTAAAAGAAGTGCTATCAAGGCCCCACATCAGGGATCCTCAACCAGGGTTCAGCTAGCCTCTTCCATGTAATGTGAGAATTAAGATGTTAAATTTTCAAGTGAACCAAACGTTTTGATAAAAGTAATGTTTTATTCCCAGAACTAAATATACTTTATTTCCTTCACTTTATAGGTGTCATTATCAGTGTTCCTATCATTTTCTTACTTCTGCCAAGATGATTCAACCACAAAATAAAAAGGTTGTGAACCACTGTCCTATATACCTACCTTAATATTCCGTGTAGTGTTGAAGAGATCCTTTCCAAAGTTTTTAATCCTTTCATCTTAAATTACTCTTATCTTCCGTACCTACATGTAGATTCTTGCTTATTGCTACGATCCCCTTCTAACGTCGAGTTGACAGATGCCCACCATCCAATTCTAGTCGCGCTAACTTTCTGATCGGATTATAATCACGCCTTCTCTTTGTTCTCATGCGTTATCCTCTTTTTCGCTTTGAGGCTGGTTCTGTACGAGCCTGCCCACTCTTGACGACAGGAGTGGTGGATTAAGACAGATGGGAGCGAGGGAGGTGATTGGATGCCTTACCCCCCGGCCGGGACCATTCAATCCCCCGCCGGCTCCACAATGCCAGGGCACTCACCTCCGAAATAATTCTTCTCTAAGTAGTCCCCTGTATATCTCTTGTATAGCATTTCTTTATAAAGCTGTTCACACCTATACCTAATCAAGGTGCATAAGAGGAACCTCTTAAATCAATGCCAATTAAAACCATATAAAACTGAAACTGTATGCTTTCAACTCATTGTTTATTTCAGTGATGCTTCTTTATTATTTAATATTTAAATTTCTAATAATACGAAAGAAATTTCCTTCGAATTTCGATCGATAATTTTAATAAAAATATTGTTATAGATAAAAAAAAAAAAAATTAGAGGTAATCCTCGTAAATTTTTCTACTGTTTTCCCGTGCTTTGTTTGTGTTCAGCAATTGTTTTTTATGATATATTGTATAAATTATCAATCTACGAATCGTCATCGAATTAAGACTAAACTTTTTTTAAAAAATACCGTTCTTTGTAATTTTAAAGGCATAAATATTTCTCCAATGTTAATGAATAAAAATGTTCAGTTGAAATGCTATCTTCAGGAACAAATTTTTTTAAATTAAAAATTTTTGTGCAACTTAAGGACTTGAATTTTCAAGGTAGGCCTTCACCTTGGAAGTTTGATTCCTCTCATCTCGAAAAAATGGAGAATGGGAAAAATGTGAAATTTATTAAGGTGAAGTTATTTTTTTAGAGGCAAAAATTTTCACCAATACGATTTTTGTGAAATTAATTTTTTTACTTTTAAAGGCAATAATATTTCACCATTATGAATAAATTATTATTTTCAAAGTTACGCTTAAAACGTCATCTTCGCAATGTTTTTTAATTACTAATTATAGCATAACTTACGGATTCCTGGAGGTCTAAAAATTTTTTCAAGTTTTTGGTACAGATGATTGTAATCAAATATTGTAAACCTCAGCCTTGGAAGTTTGAATCCGTAACTTGTACCATAATTTGTAATTAAAAAGCACCAGGAAACCTAAGAAAATATCATTTAAAGTAGAATACATTTGCTAAAATATTAGACTTAATAGAGCTGTATACATTAAATAAATCTCGAAATATATCTTTAAAATGCTATATTTCATAAAAATGTACAGAAAGATTAGTAGTCAGTGAATCGATTTTGTAATATATATATCTCAAAAACCATTTGACGTACAAATGTCTATTAACACTCAAATTAAAGCTAGATTAATGTACTATTAGGTAGTACCTGACGCTTGTCTTCGTAGGAGTAGTAGTATTCATGATATTTGATCAAATAAATTGATTTATAGTTGTTCGGACAATAAGTTAGATTTATGAAAAAATATGCTAGTTAAATTTACTATAGAATAGTTTACAAAATTTACCTTTGTAGGAGTAGTAATTTTTATGATAATTAACAAAATAAATTCACAAAATGTTAATTTCAAGTTGTTTGGATAAAATGTTTCCTCTTTGAAAAATATATCTCTAGATCATTAAGACGTAAATATGTCTCCCTTCACTCAAAATTAGCGTCATTTTACTTACTATAAATTAGTTAATGATAAGTATCAGTGTAGAGGTAGTAGTTTTTATGATATTCGCTTATGAATATTAATTTTCCACATGAAAATTTGTCAGTACAACTACAAATCAATTTGTTTAAGCAAATATCATCAAAACAAATACTCTCACAAAGATAAACGTAATAAACTACTTTATAGTACATTACACTATCTTTAATTTGAGTGCTAATCGACAGCATTTTTTAACGCTTTATGAAACAGGTGCTATTTTTTATTCCCCCCTTGCATAGTTGGTAGAGTTTTCATTAAAGTAATACAAATTTTGGGTAAAATGACTGCCTTTTTTCTCCTCTTTGTGCTCTCGTACTATCTGGAATAACGTTCAGTTTTTATTGTATTTCTTTTTACTCATTACAGTGAATATTGAGGCTTATTTTTAAATAGAATCCTCATGTAATAACTGACTAAATGAGTTCTTGAATTGAAAGAATTAATTGTAGATCAAAACGAATTTTTAAAGTGTCTTGCTCCTTAGGGATCGAACATGGTGATGCAGTGAAAAAACTATATCTTTATTATTTTTTTTTTTTTAAATTATTTATTTACTACTTACAAATCTATTTTAGAGGTAAAATATTGCCTCCATACTAGAACAAAATGAGTGAAATAGTTCTTATTTTATTCCAATTACTGCGTTATGTTGTTTATAACGTCCTGTGCTAACGTTAGAGGTAGAAAATGAACCAGAAGTATGATTGACACATTTTTAGATAATGACTCATACAGAGAAGTTCCATTTCTAATTGCTTACTGAAAATATTTTTTTAATAAATTCTTATAAACTCTTATTATTCACCCGGATGCAAAAGAGATAAACCTGTATCACTTAGGGGTCTTAAGTTATATCTTATTCAATTAGGTTCTGTTGTAGTAATTTAAGTAACTTTAAAATAATCTTTGTTATTAATTTAATATTGATTAGATTCGTCATTTTGAAGGGTTCTTGGACAGTTTTGTCTTTCTTTCCCGATTTCTACCACTCCATAAATGGAGCGAACATTTTTTTATCTCCATTTTTAACGATAGACGGGAACCGAGGACAAAAAAATGTTACTGATTAGAAGAAAGTTTTTGATGTTTAGACCGACAGTATTCTCAACACAGACTGTAAATATGAACGTCTGCAACCTCAGATAGATCGCAATCAAATTTTATCGGTTAACGAACTTGCAACGAGCAAACGTTTGTCTTATTTTCTGTTAGAAAATTAATTATTAATTAATGCGTAGAATATATACTACATGCAATTGAATGTTGATAAAAGGTATTGAATTATTTAAGATTCATGCTTGCGGAAGTTTATTTTATTCAGTAAAATTGTTAAATTATTGCTCATTTTTCATTCAGTGCTCCATATCATTTTTTTATATAGAGTAAATTTTCTAAAATATGAGCCCTATTTGAGTTCTTAGTGTTCAATTGTTCCCTTGATATATTTTTTCAAATAACTAAAAATTATATTTTGTGATCTTATTTTAGCTGATATCATGGAAATTATTACTTTTACAAAATTATTCATCTTATTTTTGTAATACATTTAATGACCTACATACAGCAGTTCAATAACCATATATATTTTTTTTTCATGAATGGAAAATCAAATATTTCTTTATAATATTAATTTTGTTTTTAGCAAATATCATGGAAACAACTACTACAATATTTATTGTAAACTACTTCTTGGCTTATTTAATGAGCTTCAATTTAAGTGCTAATAGAAAACTGAACGTCTGATATTTAGATACAGTTGTTCAGTAAACATTTTTTTTTTTTTTTCAAACAACGAAAAATCAATATTTTGGCAAATACTATTTAAAAATACTAAAATTATCATAGTAAACTACTTTGCGGTTCAGTTAACGTACTTCTATTTGAGTGCTTCTTGACTCTTATACGTCTTGTAGTTCAAGACATATCATAATTTTCTCATAATTTGCGAAAATTTCAATTTTTTTCTAGTATTTGAATATTCCAGTAAATTGGATTTCCCGTGGCATATATTTGATATAGTTCAATAGCTACCTTTCAAAGACATTTACTGTTTGCCTAATAGAAAATCGAATTACTTTCTAACATTAAATAATAAATATTGCGAAATATGATTCCTTTTGTCCGTTATAATTTGATTGCGATTTATCTAAAGTGCCTGACTCTCGTATTTCCAGTCCTTGTTGTAGAGCACTTTCGGCCAACAGGATGGCATTCTTCAGATCAGACTCTTTTTTAGACCTGTGCTCTAGGTCTCTAGAGAGACAGTATTACCAGTTGACTTGTTATGAACAGGAACTCCAAATCCAATAAGATCTCTTGTCCCGAGAATTTCACAAAATGCATCCGTGCATCATAACGAAGGGTTGGTCCTTTTGCAATAGTACCAGGACCGAATTGCAGTGGGCGTCTCCGGTACACCTACAGGGCTCCTACGCCCATAAATTTCACTTTCGTTGGATAATAACCATCTACCAATTACATTTTGACCTTTTATTGAAACAGCTTTCTCTGAAATCCTTGTTAGGTGATAAGTGATTCATCAATAGCAGAAGTCTTTGTTTCAAGAATTTCACATTGTGGAAAAGTTAAAAGGGGTTTGGGTTTGATGTTCTGTTTTTTTGATAATATTTAAGTTATTTTAAAAAGTAATCTTCATAGTAAATGAACCGAAAAAAATGAATCATAAATTAAATAATGAGGTGTAGATAGTTGACCGTAGATTAATGATTGGAGAAGTTTGTCGGGGGGTGCGGTCAGCAAAGAACAACATCAATAAACAAAACCATATTTATTTATTTTATGCCAACGTTTCGACCTGAGTTTCAGGTCTTCATCAGAGGTTATGGCGTAGAAGGTAGGCCTGCAACTGAAAAGAAAACAAAACCAGTTGCACCAACCCCCGACAAACTTCTCCAATCATTAAAATTAAATAACAATAAATAGTGATAAAACTGTTCAACTTATATTTTATGCAAATATGCCCCCTCAAACATTTTCTAATACTGAGGTTTTACATACTTTTATTATCGGCCCTCATGATTAGACCTTAAACTGTTTTTTATATATGTACCGCAAAACCTCTTCCCTATAGCTGGACACCTATTGTCGGACTTTTATAGGTATTAGCTTCAATTGAAAGGAAACCTAAAATAAATGGTAGATGATAAAAAATATAGAGAAAATATTATTGCATAACCTATAAATTCAACTTTCGTTCTAAAATTTTTTAATATCATATATTTGTTAATATAATTATATAAACATACAATGTATTTATAATCATATGTTTGTACTATATTAAATAAATTATAAATCGCAAAAGTTAATTGACAAGATCTGGAACACGATATTGATTCCAAATTGATGAATTTTAAAAATATTTAATCGTAAACTAGATTCAATTATTGGGTCCGAAAGATAAAAAAATTCTTTAGTTAATTAAAACAGGGATAGCACAAATATCCATATCTTAGCATTTCTTAAACAATACTAACCGTGCACCAATGTGTGGATGAGGCTGCTCTTTGATTTGTGGCCAAAAACCAACACTAAACAGGTCGCCTACAAATTCAACTTGTACCACCCAATCTAAATCTGTCATAGTTTAGCAAATGTGTAGCTGCACCTTAAGGGCAATTAAAACGAGATTGGAATTGCATAAGGACTTAATGATAAGAAATTAAAATACCAAGAATTTCTTCAAGATAGGCCGGAACGCATTCTTAATTCCTCTTAAAAATTCATAAATTTAGTATGTACTTTATTTCATGATCAAACATCGAATCATCATTTAGATTGAATTGATGATAAATATTTTCCACATGTTTATAAAGAGTATATTGGTTTGAGAATCATAATTCTCAATCATCTTTATGGTTATACTATGCATTTATATACTAATATATTTAAACGTTTAATTAACTATTAGTTCTATTATCAAGAGATTTTATATATTTAAAATAATTAAATACTAAAACTGGGACGGTGGGTCCTTTCCTCCTTGTTCTAATAACAGTTTTTCAATTAAATCCCAATTTTCTGAGTTAATTAGACCCCTGTGAGGAAATTAAGACAGGTTAGTCTTACTCATGAAAATTTTAATTATCTGTTAACATGTTAATATCTACTATTAAAATGTACCTCAATATTGAATGTAGTAGTTTCATCGTCCTTCTGAATCCACAAAATCATTGGTGCTTGTGTATATGGAGGATTTTAGGAATGCAAAAAATGTTGGACCTTGTGAAGAACCCTTGTGGAACTTCACCTTGAGTTCTGACCTGGCATTTTCCTGGTAACAATTCCAATGGGAGGCATCACATCCGGGCCCCATGCTGACCTGCTTAGTTCTCCTATGTCAGGCCCTCCACTTTCATGCTTCCTCTATAATATTTCAACTTCAATAATGATACTATAGATTATAAATATTCTTGAGTTACGATTTTTATTATCTTTTACATCTAGATCCAATTAGAAATATATTTAGTAACCTATGTTCATAACCTTCGTTTAATTTTAGCGATGTGAGACAAATCGGTGTGTCTGTAAATTGATGATAAATTTGGCTTATGTAACTAAATAAAAATACTGATCCATCTATTAGGACCTTCCTTACACAAATCAATTAGGCTCATTTTATTTATAACAAGTGTTCTAATGTGCAGAAAATTTGAAGAAAAAAAAATTGTTTCACAGAAAAATAATATATTTACAAGAGTCCAAAAGGAGAAGTCAGCAATTCACTCCAATTTTTATTTCGTTAGTAAAAACTATGTATAGTTACTGGTCGAAATTGTTATGTCTGCCAACTGTAGTTAGGGGGATACAACGGCTTTTTCAAAACGTTAAAAAATATAATTTTTTATTTATTTATAATCTTTAAATTTCTTTCTTGAGACTGGCAATTTTTTTACTAAATAATTCAACACACTATCCAAATTTTAGTCTCA
>NW_027104890.1:503054-508651 GCF_000696795.3 Halyomorpha halys | reverse complement strand
CATAGTAAATTAAGGTAAGGTAAATTATAAATAATAATGTTAAATAATTGAATTGATTGTAGGATCATACAAATAATGGAAACTTTTGTAATAGATGTCCCTGAGGATGGCTGAATTGGCCGAAACGTTGGACGTGTAAATGAAATAAATGTTTTGAGACTAAAATTTGGATAGTGTGTTGAATTATTTAGTAAAATAATTTTTTATTATTTTAGCAATTATCATGAAAACTAGAACTCCTACGAAGATAAAAGTGATAAACTACTATATAGCACATTAAACTAGCTTTAATTTGAGTTCTAATGTAGATCTGTACGTCTCATGGTTCCTGAGATAAGGATTTCACACAATAAATTCACTAACTACTGATTTTTCAGTATATATTTCATAAAATGTTCCTTTTTAAAAAAACTATCGAACGTAAACAGCTCTGTTAGGGCTTACATTATAGCAAATTTTATCTGCTTTAAATTGATGCCCTTGCAGGTTTTCTAAGGTTGTAGATAGTTTCAAAGATATGAAAGCTCCGAATGAAATGTTATTTTTTTTTTTTTACATTTTGTATTTCCCCTAACTATACTTGACAGACTCATAAATTTTGACCAGTAATTATACGTTATTTTCATTAAAGTAATAAAAAATTTGGGTGAAATAACTGACTTTTTTCCCACCGGACTCTTGGACTACTTATGGAATGTCTTGTTTACACATTCTACTCCAGAAGCGACCTCTATTATGATGAAACATGGCCCAAAAGATGGAGCTGTGGTATGTCCATTCCTGTCGGTTCCATATACATGATCTAAATAATTTTCTATATCTATTAATATATGGAACTTAAGACAGCTTAACTCTTTCAAGCCCTAGTTTATAAATTTGTTAAATTTAAAAAAAAAATGAAATAAGTAACATTCAGAAATTCTAATTGGAAGGGAATATTGTCACGATTTTTATGACTTCATTAACATTTATGGATACCAAATATTACATCGATTTATAGATCTGAGCTTCTATCACTATCAATTTAAATTTGATAAATCATTTGAGTTAAGAATGCAGAGAAAGGAGTTTTGACCTGGTTCGCTCTATATATATGTTTATATTTTTTATAAACTTGGCAAGTAGTCCGCTAAGAATTATTGTTCAATTTTCATCCATTTTAGAAATCAGATAAAAAAAAAATTATGAACATGTTATTTACTCAAGCCATACCTAATTTTATTATATTTTGACTGCTACTACACACATACAACACGGAATTAGTTTTTGTATATGTACGTTGTTTTTAACCAACGGCCAAACCATCTGTTGCTCTCTTATGCCGTTTTGATGGCTTCTCAGAGCCATTGATCGCATTTTTTTATTGATTATTCATTAACGTGTTATTTGATCATATATATTATCATATATATATCATTATTGGTCTTGTTGACAATTAGTTTTATGTATCATATTCTACAAATTTATTAAAAAAAAGTTTATTGCTTTTTGCTGAAAAAGTAAGCATCAATGATTTTTTCATTACTTCAGCATTTCTTTGTATTTGTAATGAAATAAAATGTTAATAAATTTTACCTCTTGAGAATAATTAGCAGAATATTGTTCAATAATTTAGAGAAAATAGGCAATTTCAAATCGTAATATCTTAACATGGTTTTTTAAGATATGATTAATATCGCTGTATTATGAGTAATATTTTTTTTATAAAGAATAATTTTATTATAACATCTTCACTGTATCAGAATACAGGGTATAGGGTAGGTTTTTAATAAGTTGAACAGTGATAAAAGTTTAGTACGTAGGGCTTAAATCAGTAGATTTAAATTAAATTAGTGAAGAGTTCCTTATTATTTAAAAGAAAAAAAGTGAATTCTAAACTTTAATTCAGTAATGATCGCTTTTAAGCTCTCAAATGTATAAAAGAAAAATGAAGATTTATTGTTGCCTCTAACATTCAATTCAACACTTATCTCGTAACATCTGGAATATGTAAATCGATCCTATCAGTTTTGATTAGTTGTCTTCATTGGCTTACTTTGCGTTTTCTGGTTGTTACTACCTAATGACATAGTTTTACTATATATACCTTGTAAATTCTACTTTTGATAACCCTAGGAGCTTATGTTCTCCACCAACTTCATCATCTATAAAACAGCACAACAATCCTTAAACACTAAGAATATGGTGTACAAACCCTTGATATATTTTCATTTCTGTACATTTTGCTTTGTTTTACATCTTCAAATTACGACTTATCTTTCCCGAATAATTTCGAATAATATTTTGGTCCACCTATGAGGTGTTATGCTTATTAAAATTTTGAACTACTATGCATAATACTAAATGCATAATTCGTTGTTACAGAAACAGTAATGGCTTACACTCAATATTATTCGCTAAAAAGAGGTTTATTTTTAAGGAGCGACAACGCAAGATGGCCGCTAGGTCCAAGATGGCGACAATTTTGCAAAATGTTGAAAATCACTTATTGCACAATTCGGTCGATCCTCAAGAAATATTCGGTGTACAAAAACGCTTTGTTTTTTTAATTATGAATATTCTAAATTAGTTCACATTAGTTTCAAATAAAAATACTTAAGTTATTCATTCAATCTGGCAAATACGGTGTAGGAAACCGTATGCGATTTAATATTTGCTCTCTTAGTTCTAAATGTTTTTGTTTATAATTTATAATAGAAAAATAAACAAAACATCTCGGTTAAATATCAATAATTATACTGTATGTAATATTAATAATCCCAGTATGGAATATATACATTCATATATGAAGATAGGCAGACATTTGTAACATTTTTTGAATCTTGAGTGTGGATGAAGGAAGTAGGTGCCTATCTAGGTAGTGTGAGGTACTCTAACCTCAAAATCCAATCAATAACTGATATACCTAGATGTAAAAGGGGTTATGTACATTTCAAATAATAACTAGCTCCAACAAAAAAAAAATTGAACCTGTTTACTTAGTATTTACTATTTGTAACATAACCCTATCATCCACTTAACCCTTCATATTGTATATTACCACATATATTCATATTCAGAGCCTAAATTATTACAATTTATAAAGCAAATTAAATAATATTCAATAAACATGAAAAATAATATATTAAAAAAGATATATGTGAAAAATTCACATATCACATCTAATTTCTATCTGTATAATTAGTTCTGCATTGAGAGTTTGCAGAAACGTTCTAATTTTAATCATTTGTTGATTTCTATTTTCTGTATACGTATAAATGAGACTTCTTATGTCTAAATGCAATGTTACAAAAGAATTTATGTTTTAATTCATAATTTTTAAGTTATCTCTAAATTCGATGTTTTATTTACTTTTCACTACGAGCAACTTTTCTCAACAAGAAATGGATAAGTGGGTGGAAGTAGATACATCAAAATATTTTTTTCAAGAATTATAAACCTATAATTAAGTTTAATTTTTTATTGATTTTTTCACATATCCTCAGAATTCTGCAAAAAACAAACGAATCTTAACAATTTCAAGAGAGCATATTTGTACATTATTTTGTCTAAATTCTTTTTAGATGAAAAACCTAGATTAAGTTTTTTATTATATAGATCCTGACATATATCATAGCTGTATTTTACATGATAACTATCACATTAAAATCAAAAACTTTTTTTTCACAACCAAATATTGATTCTACTGTTTTTTTTTTTTAACTTACTTTTACATTGCGAACCTTTAAAGGTTTTGATTTGAAATATCTATCTTATCATTTAGTAATTACGGTAGAGCCAAAAGGAGAGCCTTTTTCCTGCATATCTGTTGGTATGTAACGATTTTTGGAGTATACGGTTCAACCTAAATTCAAATTTGATGGTTTAAATTATTCGATGAGATCCTGTGAATGAATGTTTTTAACTTTTTGAGCTCCAAATGCAGCAAAATTATTGCAATAAATGGGATCCGTCCGTAGCTTTGTAACCAACCATTTTTTGACTGAACTAAATAAATTTTTAAGTTCGATGCCTCAAGTTACTCTGTAATATTCCGTTAGTGTTTTGAAATAATTTGAGCTCTAATCAGCGAAAAATGATCTCAAAGTTTCATTATTTATAGATAACTTCACAAACAACCAATGTCTTAGATGATGTGGAATAAGTCAGACATTTTTTTTTATTATTTGGCTTGCCTCGTTCTTGATTAATACACGTGTCCTTAAGTGCTTCGTAAGTGAGAATTAAATGAATGGAAAAAAACAATGCCGTTTTTCAATTTCAGGCACTTTTTAAATATTGCTGGATTAAAATATCTTAAAGTCTCCTGTTCCCATTTTAATCAAATATTTCAAAAGTGGTACATGGCCGTCGCTACTTGGGGGGTCTTAGTGAGGCGGGTCCGGCCGGGAAGGATTTTTGAATTTTGATCTCCTCATATGAGATTGTGACATGTACATCGACCAACCTACTCGCTGTAATTGTCTGTTTGAAAAGTTAGATAAGCAAGGCCAGCACGGAGGGCAGGAGTGGAGGGTTTCCGCCCTTTTTCTACCTGCTCGCTATAATTGTCTATTTTATGCCGTTTTTCACATTCAGGTGCTTTTTAAATATAGCTCGATTTAACCAGCAGAACTCCCCGTTCCAATTATCCACTGGCGTTAGGTACATGTTCTTAACTGCCTTAATTGGGCCTAGAGGTGGCAAGACACTGTTATTGAGTCTGTATTGGATGTATCTTATATGTTTAAATGTTACTTAAAATTCAAATTCAGAATTCGACAGTGTCTCGTTATTCAAGTTTAAAATTTTGTAGCTTACCACACACACAATTAAGAATTTTTAGGAATTTTACCCACTTTACAAGCGACCCAAGAAACAAAAACTACGTGAAAATTTAATAAACCCATGACAATATGTTTAATTATTTGGGTTCATTTGATCAGTTTTGCATAGGCGATTGGTTATCACAGGTCTGATTGAAAACAAATTTACCTATATTATTATGCTTTCTTTTTGGACTAAATAAATTAGTTTCTAAAAGGATAATCTACTACATGCACCAGACAGCTTGGCACAGCCTTGATTAATTTTTTACGTAAGTTACCGCGAGTGGACTGATGAATGAGCTGGTCGCGGGAGAGGAAAGCGGTGGCTGTGCTGTAGCTGACCTGGTTCCAGCGCAGGCCTCCAGGCGAAAGCTGTTTACAAACAACACTGGTCCGGATTCCAGCGGCCTAGGTAGGGGCAATTAGTACCTTACCGCCGCCGTCATCATTTCGTCTCTCCTCCCAGCGCTGCTCTAGCGGTCGTTGGTTGGTTATTGTAACGTTAGTTCTTTCGAGTAGAAGAATTCGTCTCTGAGTCGTTTTAAACCTCTATCTTGAAAAATCAGTTAACTAAATATATTCAATAATCATGATAAAACAAAAAGATTTTTCTGTGATTAGCTTTCATCCAAACTAAAAAAGCATTATTTAACCTATATATTATATATTAACTGTTTTAGTTTACGAAATAACATTGTTAAAATATTAGAAATGTTTATTTAATATACCATGTATTAATAAGCATTATTATTTATTAATGAGGTGTAGATAGTTGACCGTAGATTAATG
>NW_027104890.1:471271-498209 GCF_000696795.3 Halyomorpha halys | reverse complement strand
CACGTTGCAGGGCTTCTTCAGGGCTATTTTGACGGCAGTCAAAACTAAAAAAAAAAATATAATATATATTTAAATAAACCATGGTTTTTATGTGAAAAAGGGAGGGAAATTTCTAAAAAACACTGAGGTCAAAAAGTTGAAATTTGCAATCAGCACTTTAAGAAAAATAAAAAAAAATTGACTTTCCAGAGCTCCCCTTAAAATTTTAACCGAAATCCATTCGTTATTTGTCGTTGAACCGGTAGATAACGAGCGGTTGTTCCTTAACGGTGTCTTAAGCAAGAACATTATAGACCAAAAATGTAGGGAATTTACTCTTGTTTAATTTTTATATGCTAATGTTGCTTTAAAAATTACATGGTTTTGATGCTAGGCAACAAAAACCGAAAGAAAAAAATTGTTGCTATATTTTAGATATTTTTGGAGGAAATTAGATGTTACTAAGTTGAAATTCTTAATCAGCATAGAAATGACATAAATGAGCAAATTTGTAAAGATTTTCCATTATATTCCAGGTAAATTTACATCTCATAAGAGATCATGTTCTAATTAATTTTAAAACGATTCTAAATATTTTGTTCTGTTTTGTATACTAAATCCTTTGTACTGTTCGCTTCCCCGTTTTGTGTTAGCCATGAGAGATACCACATCAAACACGTTTCTCGAGCATCAGCCGTGGTAACTGGAAGAAATGACTCCTGAAGCTTTTCACAGTCCTTTGTGTGAACGTTTCGAACAATGCCTTTGTAGCCGTGCATTGAAAAACGTTCCAGGCGTTCCTCCTGTAAACGTATCCTACTCGAAACCATAATTATCCATATTTCAAGAGTTCCATGTATGGTTTAGTTTAAAAATGGTGCAAATTTATAAATGGTAGTGGGCACAAACTTTTTTTGGTTGTTATAGTTGTTGAATTTTTAAATTAAAAACACTTGTATCAATAGTTCTTAATAGCGTTGTATCGAGGAATGTTATTACACTCCTTAAATGAATTTTCTAAATAAAAATCGTTTTGCATTATAACAAGATATTGATTGATATTTTAGCAAATTAATTTAAAACAGAAGTAATTTAACTAAATTACTTTCTAATGTACATTGAATTATTGTAAATATTGAATTATTATAGATATAGGTATTTGATTGTAGGTAGTAGATAACCACTCTTTCTCTGCATTGTTCTCTTTCGTATGACGTACTAGAATGAGTTTATGTCACTTTAGGTGAGGGAAGAGATTATTCATGACGCATTACAATTAACTTGCTCTTTTTATGGCGCACTCACTGACATCATTCCTTCCACTATTTCGTGCCAAGCCACTGATCGTTATATCTGTTTATGCTCTTATTTAAATCAGTTAATGATCGGTTTTCTTATCACAAGTGCGAAGTTTTACCTTTGGAGATAAAGTTATAAGTGTAGTAACAGGTGTTGTTTAGTTCAGATATTCCCCAGAATACAATGTTGGGGAACATTACCCGAATTAATTTTAATTTAATGGCATCGCTTTTATCAATGCAGTGGACTGTATACAATGGAATTTAAATAAATTGTTGGTGGTCAGGAAAGTGAAAATAAAAGCTCTATTCTTGAAATGATTTATAACACTACTGATTATGTGTGGTTTATCCGAAAGTGGTTACAATATGGATTAGTTAGGTTGGTATTTGAATTATTTTTTATTATTGCTTTGAATGGAGTTACATAGAATAATGAAAGGTATTACAGTTTTACTTGGTGGCTGATAGTTGATAGGCTATTTTGATGAAACTTGAAGACTGGTTCTTTATTACTCTGTTCCCTCAACCTGCATTTGTCCCTTTGCCTGGGGCTGCGTGAAACTACTCACCCATGGTGAATTGTTGAGTATGCAAAGCATAAATGGTGTTGCTCTGGTTAGACTGTGTCCACTCCTCTTAACTTGTACTGACTAAATTGGGTACAGAAACATGTTGTAATGTGTTAGTCAATAAATGGTACATCATCTTGATTTACCATTCAAAATGTGTGAGGGGGTATTCTCCTCAAACAGTGTTATAAGTAGGTATGTAATTCTGTTTATGTCTGTATGTGTATTCATGATTTTACCACTGCAACACATGAAATCTCTCAGAAGTCCAGTACTTGGTGTAGGAGTACTCTTTCTTAATCAACAATTTTGCTAGAGGTGGTCAGCGTTTACTCTCACCTCTGGTTTATTTATCAACCTGATAAAGGGTCAGATACCTATTTTATATCTTGGATTTGCCTCGAGAGAGTCTTATGACTTACGTGTTGAATCTAATTTATAGCAGAAAATAAATTTTCTGCTTCACAGCTTAACTCCAAACCATGACCCGTTGTATGAACGTTTAGTACTTTATTCACTGAGCTATCCAACTCCAAAATTCAAGAACTTTTAATTTGATATTCTATCATGTAAAAATGACTCCTCTCTTCCCTATGGTTCTATGGTGCTGTATTAAAAATGTTTTTAAAAGTTGAACTGATTTCATTGTTTAAATTAATGGTATTTCATTCCGCAAAAGGTTTGCTCTTAAGAGACATTTCTGAAGTGTGGTGTACAGCTAAAGTGCTGTCAAGTTTATACTTCATCCATAATACCTGCTACATCTGTATCTTACATGCTACTCATTTTACAATTTTACTACTTTTAATCGCTCATTTGCTTCCATTAAAGAATTATGTCATTGTATTTTAATCACGTATCGCATTGATTCAGTAAGTAAAGTCTATTACAATTTAATATTTTGAAAGCAATACTGAGAATTGTTAAGATTCAGTTTCTGCAAAGCGGAAGTAATAAATGTATTATTTAGTAGAGATTGCTCACCTTGTTATGTTCGGGAATACGTCAGAGATTTTTAATAGGGGTGAGGGGTGGGATGTCTGGGTGATAGGCTGTTCTAGGGAGCCTTTGAAGCCGCCTGAAATTTCACTTCAAAGGGCGATGTAAAACTTACTGAGCTGAGATGAGCTGTACTGACGACAATGCTCTCTTCTTTGATCGTTATAGCTTAAGTTTTGTCCAAGGAATTTTTTCGATGTTTCTTGTAAAATGTAAATTTCTTTTTCATTATGTAATTTTATTCTTACTATATTCTTTCTAAAGAATGCATCAATCCATTTTTATCATGTTATAATGTACAATAATATCAAAGCTCATTTACAAAATATGAGGTAATTTCTTTTGCCTCTCTGGTAAGGCATTCTGCTTAGGCGAACAGAAGCAATATTTAAAATTATCCTAAATGTCTACACATGTTTAAACTTTTTGGACCCTGGAAATGACAATCTCAATGATTGACTAGGGTCTTATTTAAGTTTATGATGTTGAGATGCTTCCCGATGGAACCTGTAAGGTGCAATGATTATTTCGGTTATCCCTTTGTAGTTTGGCTAGACGGTTAGGTTGCAATTAATATTGCGACACAGATCTTTTAAGCACTGCCTAATTAATTTGGAAAGATATAGGAATTTTAACGTCCACATATATCGACATAGTAATTCCAAATTAAAATAATTGCATATGAAACATATTAAAGCCTTGGGAAAAAAATATTAAATTTTGCCTTACTTATTAAAATCCTACAGGGCGAATAGCTAAACGAAAAATAATTGATACCATATCAGCTATGTGCACATATTATGTACTTCATCCTGCCTAAACTGCAACAGGTGAAGAAATCTTATCTACGCCTATTCTTTTCGCTTTGTTTTTCCCTGTTGTATAGCTTGAAAGTATTTCTAAATTAAGAACCCACAAAATTTGATGATGAAATTTCCACCATGCACCGTTTTTCTGGGTACCCTTGAGTAAATATAAAATGCACTTTTAAGCAACCGGATTTGTAAATAGTTTCCGTGAATAGCCTCCTTTTTCCTTTTCCAAGATTTGTTTAATTTCTGGTTTATCGTTCCGTGCACGGTTCAGTTTCTGGTTTATTGGTACGGAGGCAGACAATTATATCCTAATAATGACCCACTTTCCTGTGTTGTGGAAACATTCCATCATCCTGTTCCTGGAATCCTGTAAATCTTCAAAATTACATTAATTCTAATAGGCCGATTTGGCTACTTTCGGTTCTACTAAAATATTTTTGAAAATTCTCTTTTTAGAAAAAGCTGTTCAAGACACATTTAAACAATTCATCGTTCGTGAGGCCTGAGATCCAATTTAACCAAATAGCATTCAATAATTCATTTCTTAGTGGTACGAATACTGAAATATATGTGAATGTGCCTGGATTGATCGGTATGTTATTTTTAGATGTACGATTTTTATTCTTATTCAGCCAGTTTATTTTCTACATACTATTGACCATATTTGTTCTACATCTTTGGAGCTGTTATCTGAGAAAGGTTGTAACTAATTGTAACTCAGCATTAACATAAAGCATGATGTAATAGGAGTTCTCACTATGGATCCGCATGGCACTATACCAGAATAACAGAAAGGACTCACTCATACGCTCTTAAAGCTATTACATTCCAATTCAACAACGAAAACGTATTATAAGGTCTGTTGTAGGATCGCCTTGTTGCCTCGTCATCGTTATCGCTCAACGCCAGAGGACAATTCACCTTGGCCTGTGACTAGATGCCGGTGATACGGATAAAGTTATTAGAGACCTAAGGTTGAGAAGGTTTGGCCGAAGAGGGTTATGTAACTAGGACCGAGGGCTGGCTGGATATGGTTATAAAAAAGGTGGTGGTTAGGTAGCATTCCATTCATTGCAACTGACCCCCACCACCACCTCCCGCTTCTCTTACCCACTTTCAGCTCCTCTATTATTGTTTTATAGGTTTATCCTTCCTTATCTATTGTCACACGTTCTCTTCTCGTCTTGGAGATAATAGTAGGTAAAGGTGTCCCTCAAACAAATCGAGAGGGGGGTATCAGCATATCAACTATATGCTGACGTTAAGACTCATGTTTTAGATCTTCTTCACAGCTAAGAAAACTTGAGATAATAATAATAATTTAAGCAGATGGATTAAATAAAAAAGAAGACATAGGGTTATATATTACTACAGAAATAAAATGGTCAAATATTTTGCATTGTCAAATCCCCCCTAGGATTACTCAGTATTTCTTGAGTAACTAGCAAAACTAAAAATTTTGTATAGATTTTTTTGCTCAGAAAAACTCCATAGATCTGCGAAATACTGGGTTAATACTGTTGAACCACTGGTGTGTCGTTCAAAACAAGGTAATTTAATGAAGGGAAATTCTATTGTATAACTTGCCAAATTTATGTACCTTTTTTTTCGGAAAGCTGAAGTGTAATTACCGAATTTATTCTTTCCTCTTTAGGTACACCTTTTGTTTACTAATAGATACATTATTTTTGCCCAAAAGATAGTGAAACGCTATAACCTAGGTTAAAACGACGGCGGTAATCAAAATTAAATTATTTTTCAACTTCATTCATTTCTGTTCCACAGATTCAAACATTTCTCCAATGGCCTGCGCTATTTCCATAATAGTGAAATAAATGATTATTCTCCAAGAAGACACTTAGTCATGAATTTTTTCCCTCCAATATTCGGGTTATTCGAATGTAATCGGGTCCTATTTAAGTATACATATCCATAATATAATTAGAAAGATTATTAGAAAATCTATTAATTCAGTTGTTTAACTACACCCATATTGTAATGTTTAAAATATCATGTTACGTGTAGAATCAGTGATGATTGATTTGACTAAAAGTTTTAAATTTTTCATAGAAATAAAGAATAATAATATAAGAATATTAAAGAAAATAATTTTGGCGTAGTAATGTTTATTAGATATGCAACCTCGTGAGGGGCTTAGTAATTTCTTTTAACAAACTATGTAAAAATAAAATAATGTGTAATAATAATAAAAAATACAAGTGAATGTATAAATATATATAATAATAATAACCTATAGTGAATTTACAGAAATAACAATTTATAATGTTAGCATAACGTAGATTTTATGAGCCATTGTAAGCAAATGTTTTTATGTGAACGGATGATACGTTTTCATAAAAAATAATCAATCATAAAAAAAAAAATCTATATAGTCACAACATGTTTATTTTCTTATAACTACCACATTCTCAAAAATATCTTATTTATAATGTTATTAAAAAGTAAAAAGTTGTAATATATAGTGTAATTTGAATGTAATTAGAATAAGTAAAATAGTGAATAAAAATAGACTTAGATATATTTTCACAAAGGCAGAAAAGCCTGCAAACTTTTTAATGACATTGTTAGCTGTAATATTATTTATAATATCACTCTTAAGAATGGCCGGGATGACCGAAACGTAGAAAGAGAATAAGAAAATGAACATGTTGAGACTTTATGGATATTTTTTTATTATTATTGATGAGAAAAACTTTGATGAAAAAACTCATCAATTATAATAAAAAAATATCCATAAAGTCTCAAACAAGAAAGTAAATTATATATGTAGAAAAATTAATTTTAAGAAAAAAAATATAATTATTATTATTTAATTAATTAATGAGTGCATCAACTTCAAATATTATTAAAAATTTTGTTAGTACTGGTTACTGAACAGTTGTAGCAGGGAAAAAAAATAACAAAACGTCTCCTAATATTTATAATATCTTAAAACTTCTGATTGGACTTACACCACTTTTGTGCTCAGCGTTTCACATAGCAGATCATAGATTATTTTATCTATGTTTGTATTACATATAGTACATTCGTGAATGTTTATTATGATTTTATTATTATATTATTTTAATTTTATTATCATTGCTCATCTTTTTAATATTATTTCCAAATCTTATCTCACATAAATTTGTTTGAATTTTAGTCCTGATTTTGACCCAACTGATTGGTTCGAATCGTCCGCATATCTAATAAAAATATGTTACTGCGACTTGAATATTTTTACCAATATAAATGCTACAATGTCTAAATAAATCAAAGGTACTTAATTATAATTTAATTGGTGCTATCATATTAAAAAAATACTGCAAATTCTAAAAATGTATTTACATAAGTAGAATGAACCAATTCAATAAGAAGCCTGAACAGTCGCGAGTGTGGCGTAGAGTGGGGCAGGTAGAACAAAATACATTCATACGCGCCTCGTTCATGTTTTTATCAAAGCTTTGTATAGGACTGCAATAATTTCTTACATCAAGGCAGTGTCATGTTATCCCCATTGTATAAGGCAGTTTGTTTTGGACATAAATTCTGTTAACAAGATCCCTGGAGGGATCTGTTGTTGATATTTTTTCCAGCAACGGATTCTGCAGCATTGCATAAATATAAATTATGCATGAAGGCAAAGCAATATCTGTGACTTTACAGCTTTAGATTAAGATGAGTCCTGTTTTCTAATGAGCTTCCTCTCATTGCTAGTAGGCGAGCAAAATAGCAATTCCCTCCTGACGATTTCACATGAAATGTATTGTTCTTGAGGAATGGAATGGCCGTATTGTCCTTCAATAGCTTTTCTTTTATGGGAAGGATTTCATAAAACTGACGAACCGGAATGATTATTCAAAATGTTTAGGATAATAATTATATTAACATATTCCTACATCGTCGAATATTATGTCTTGAATTATCGTTCGATACTATACTAGTTAAACAATTTTGGTTCCTTAGTTTTTTTTTTCTTTTTTCATATGGGCGTTCTGAGTAAGCTTATTTTCAGGTCCAATATTTAGCTTCTTTGTAGTATCTACTAGCATCGTAGTATCCAAAGCATAGAATTCAATAAGCCTGTTAATGAATGCACATTATCCATCACCTTACAATGAATATTGATAATGTGTTTATAGTTGACTATGGATTAATAAAAAAATACAAAAGAAGACAAAAAAAATAATAGTAATAAAATCTGTACTAGTCTGATAGGTGCAAAATATCTGTTGATTTTATTTAAAATCTACATAATTTTTTGACAATAACATTAGTTTTTCGGAGTTAAGTAATATATCTTGGTGTATCGGTGAAAACAGTATAAATCACACTTTTAAACTGTTCTACAGCGTTTAAAACAGACCACCTATTTCGGCCATTTCTGACTTGTGCAATTATTCGCCCTCCAAAGATATCTTAATTCAGGGTGTGAACTTAATTATAATAAAACCTCAAATCGTATTATTTATTATTAAAAGTATCTTGAAGGCGTTCAATAAATTTAAAATGTATTTTTGTTTTTACCGACCCTTTTCCTCAAGTTGTTTTCCTTCAAGACTCGTGTCTCCTCCCCAATATTGATTTTTCTTTCCACTGTAAAACTTTTCATCTTTGATATGTGGAACCTTTCTCCATGATTATTCGGGATGTCCCCGTGTTCTCTTGAGAAACAATTTGGCAAGAGTATAGGAGATGAAATGTAGAGGTCATTACTCCCTTGAGTTCTGCCATTCATCTTTCGGTATTGCTCTTTGAAAATTTTTCGGCGACGTTTAAAGAAAAATTAATGGAATCTGCGGATTTTTGGCAAAATGTCCCTTGTTCGTTGTTTATCAACACGATTTAGAGCTATTTAGCTATTTCTTTTTTCTTTAACGTTCCGCTCCCGTGTTCTGTTTGGACAAACATTCCCAAGAATTCCTTCACCTTTCTTGGGTAAAAAAAAAATTCTTTTCAGGATATTGGTTCTTCCTATTTATAGAATCGCAAATTAAGACTAGAAAAATATGAGAATGAATACAAATATACAATAAACATTAGTATGTACCTACTAAGAAATTTAGTATCAGCCATTTTCTTTCTTAAAATATCTTGTAATTATACAATGCAATTAATATTTAATATGACTAAGGAAATATTATATGGAGACAAAATTATTTGGTTGATACATTGTTAGAAGCTATTACAACTTTAAAAGAATAATCAATTAATCAATCATTTAATGCCAAGACATGAAAGTAGGTTATTAGAAATGCATGGATAACATAGAATTTTTATTAAAAATTCTTGATATACCAACAGTCTGCCCTGTTCTTGGTTGTTGGTCTATCTCTTCTGTCACTTCTGTCACTCGTCTCAACGGCTTTTTACTTTTTAGGGAATAATTTGTTACTAAGTCCAACAAAAAAAAAAAATCCGATTATTAAAAAAAAATTACTAATTAACATTCTATACAAAAAAAAAGTTCATTTTTGAAGTATTCATTTTTAAAATCTTAATTTTTCCCTATCAAATATGTGTTAAAAACTAAAATTTTCCATAGTAAGTTAACTTATATATATATATGTCATTTTTTTAAATAATAGCATTTCCAAAATGAATATTGAACATTGAATTTTCATACAAAAACTCTCTTGTGTATAACATTTGATGCATAAATATTTTATTTTTTTGGATGCAAATTAATTTTTTGAATAATGTTGTTTAAGCCATATCGAAGGACTTAAGGTTTTTCTTGAGTATTTCGGGTCTCTTTTTTTTTCTAAAAAAAAAAACATATAAAAACATTCAAAAAATGGGCATTACAACCTTGCAGATATATGGAATTTGTCAAGTATGAAAACCTTCTGTTATTACGAGAATTCAAAAATAAAAGTCAGCTGCCCAATAGGAAGAAGGATTGAGGATAATTACCCAATTACGACTCTCCGGTTAATATGCAATGAATCTAAGTGTCGGTACACACAAAGATGATACTTTGGACCCACAGAAGCGTCAAAACTGTCGCTCGTATCGTAAGAGAACCGAATCCGATACCGAAACCAAGCAATATTAGTCAAAATCAGTTGTATGAATTTCTGTCTATTCCCTCAGTATTGTATCATAAACTTCTTTCTACTTATGTAATATCAAACCTTATACTTAGAGCTGGATACCTTTCTTCACAATTGGATGTTTTTTTTTACCTTATTAAATATATAGTGTCGTTTTTTTACTCCGGGGAATGTTGATAACCCAGTTTGGGTAAACTGTTTGTTATTAGTTTATATAAATGATTTTAAAATCATTATCTTTTTAAAATAAATAATTTAATTTCTATCCATTTTAGTCTCGACACATTTTATTTTTCTTATAAGTACGATGTTTCGGCCAATCCGGCCATCCTCAGAGACAATCTATTACAAAACAGCTTTTATTACATGTATGAACCTCTAACATTTCAAAATACTTAACATTATTATTTATAATTTATCTTACCTTAATACAATTTTGGAACTGTATGACTTAGAACTCAACTTCATGCAGGCTATTCTGCCCAGGTCAAAACAACAATTTCTATGAAACATTAAAACATTAGGTAAAACATATTTTTTTGTTAATAAGTATATCCTACATTATGTTTAATTACCTAATTTGTCAATATTCACATTAAAACCAAAATTAAAATCATTTATCACAGTCACTATTTGTTAAAACTTTATCACAACAATGCTTGTAACTTTCCTCAACTCAGTTCAAGCATTAAAATTATTTATTATAACTACATTTTTGTCAATTTTCCTCTTTATTTCATTAGTAAAATTCCTAACATTATCTTTGTAAAATAACTAAAATGCTATATTTAATTATGTTCATATATTAATTATGATATATTTAATTACAGACTAACCCTATTGCCCCATAAATAAAATAAATAAATTATTATTATTAGTTTAAAAAAGAACTGTGTAAAAAGGTAAGTACTATTATTGCAAATTAAATTGATTTCGGCTAACTGTACCTATAATTGATTTTTGATGATGATATTGATGATTTATGTTGTTCTTTCTGACTAAATGATTATTTGAATGAAATCAATACAACAAAAACATCAACTAATCTAGAGGATTAGTAAATTATGCTCCTTTAATCCCCAGTTGACTCCTATGATCCGTAAACCTTGTTGATCTCAAGTTTGTTCTTGTACACATTGCTATTGGACTAGTTACCTTAATGAGTTGTAAAGATGTTAATAGCCCTCGACCGGGAGCGCTAATATCTTCCATTGTACGCCTCGGAGTATATTTACCCGAGAGGAGAGCGGGGCTGAAGGGTGTAAACAGGCGGGAGAGGAAGCTGTGTCATGACTTCATTCACAAAGTTGGGCGGCGGCTTTCACTCCAGCCCGCTGCATTCCTCCACTCGCTGGAGTGCCGCTGCTCTGGAATCTCACGAAATTATATGCCCGCTACCTGCTCATGTTCTGTCTCTCTCCTCTCTTTAGCCCGGCGTTTTCCACTACTAATATTTCACTGTTAGTGTTGTGGCTTCAATATCCGTCGGTGGGTGTATGTTACTTATCAGCTTTTGGTAACCGGATGAAGGTGTTTGTTCATCTAAAATAAACAAACAAAAAATCAAAAAGTTTTTATTCAAGAACTAACACTAACTTCCTCCTCCATAGTCCAAAATGTTGCTTTATTGATTCTTTGACGTTTTATATGTAATATTTATATAGAAATTATTAAAGGTCTAGTTATGTGTTTATGATTTTATAATTATACTATTTATTCAATTATAATAAAATATATCTATATAGCCTCAACATTCTTTAGTAATTCACTTTAAATATTTAACGTTTTAATATGAATTAACTATTACTACTTAAAGTGCAAGTATTACTAAATACTATATAAATTTTGATTTCTCGTTCGTGGCTGGTTATATTCATCAATTATAATAAAATATATCCACAATGCCTTCACTAACTTAAGAATGCCACAACATTCTTTAGTAATTCACTATAAATATCCAACTTCTCGGGCAACCTAGTCTTTTTCAAAGACAATCTTAATTTCAATTTCTCAGCCTCACATTAATCATTAAAAACTTGCAGGCTATTTAACCTATGTCTTATATAATATAGTCAAATCGACATAATTTGTCAACTATTTCATTTAATATTTATTCATTTATTGGTGATTTTTGTTATTACTAAATATCATCAGCTAACAATTTTGTGTTGATTAGTTAATTGATAATAGTAAGACAAAAATTGCAAATAGATGAATAAATATTAAATGGAAAAGTTGACAAATATAAGATAATTTGACTATATTATATTAGACATGATTATATTACATTATTATTATATTAGCAGAATAGCTTGCAACTATTTTAATGTTAAATATGAGCCTGTGAAATTAAAATTGAGTGTCTTCGAGAATGACTAGGTTGGCTGAAAAGTTGTACATATGAAGTGAATTAATAAAGAATGTTATAAGGCTATGTGGATATATTTTATTTTAATTGACGAATACATCCAGCCTTCAATGAGAAATAAAGATATTTATATTATTCAATAAAACTTGTTGTTAAAATAGTAATAGTAATAGTTAATTAATGTTAAAAATTACAATTATCATCCATTCAAATTTGGTTTATTGTATCTTTCTTAATTTTTAAAAAGTTTGAAATAATATATGAATTTTCTAGTACACAGTTAAATACAACACAATCCTCATGGACTGTTACCATATGCAATTAATGTTTATACACTAGATAAAAATATATTAAAATACACATTATTCTGTAAATTTTATTATAAATTTTTGAAATAATGGGTTTTTATTCCATACATTTTTTTATGATTTTAGTTTCCTATTTTTTTTCTTACACGAGCCCTAGAATAATCCCTTTTATTTAATTCATAATAATGATAATTTATCTCATTGTGTATTACAGAACTATGATGCTAATAAAAATGTGTTTTTGCTTGTTACATATTTATGGTTTGATCATTTAAACGTTCTCATATTAAGATTATTATCATACCAAAATATATTTTTAATTTGTAATCCTTGAATAAAACCCAAACCTTGCTAAACAAATTGAAAAAAATTTTTTTCCTCTCTCCTAGGCTCCTAGTTTTGAAAATATTCTGTCTCTATTAGAAATATTAGGAGAGGGGTGAAGGGAATGTATTTTTTTCCTTACATCATTCACTAATTTGTTAAGATATGAACCAATATTCTTTATTTTGTCTCTAGTTTATATCTAATTAAAACTTTGTGCTTCAAGTGCATTTATACCATATTTATTAAGTTGTTTTGATTATTATTTATTTTTAAAACAATGGAATATAAATGAGCAACAACTCTGAGATCAGGTCACTCAAGAATAACAGAAATGTCCAAATAAAAAAAAAATTCATATCTGAATAGAAAACTGCATAAATATGAAGTATTTCTGTAAGTAGTACTAAATGAAATTCTATATTTACAGTATCATGTAATAAAAAAAAAGAAGTCAGTTACGCCTCATTTTTTCTTGAATATAGATGAAAAGTTATTTAATTATTTAATTGAAGCTTTATATACCACTAAAATCAGTGAAAAACGACAGATAGGGAGAAAGATGTCGAAACCCCAAAAGATACTTATTTAACACCTACTCAATACACCTACAAATTTCCATCCCTTTGACTTAGTTGGTAGGGGGCTTTTAGTCCATGATGCGCATCACCTTAAAACAGGCGAATAAAATTGTTGGGTAGGAGAAAAATCCATTCCTTCTGCAAAATTGTTCTGTCTAGAAAAAAACCACCTGATTTCGGCTTATTTATTCTAAAGTAGGCCACTAGAGGTGCCCAAATGTCAGGCATCCCTAAAATTCTTATCGACATGTCCTACGGGTTACAAAACGGGTTCGAAATACAGCCCTACCCTCTTCTCCCCTCGAAGACCTTCCGTATAGAGGATATTTTCTTGGGAAAAAAATGCAAAATTCAAAAATTTATTAATTTATTCATGTTTTATTTATGTACAATTTATTATATGCAATGTATAATTCGCATAACTCACCACACATATTACACTAACTTAGTACTGGGTTAAAAATGCAAATATGTTGAATAATACGTTTTACTATCCTGACGTGAAGGAGTTCGCTTTAAATTAGTATTATTATCATGTTACAAATCAATACTTTTTGTTTTTAAATAATATTTTATTTAGAATTGTTGTGTTAAATGAAGGATCTCAGTACAAAACTAACATTCTCCACTTTAAAATTTAAAACGAGTTTTTTAAACTAGCATTTTGTTTTGAAAAAATAATTTAGTCGTGCAACATTAAATTTTAAAAATCAAGTTAAAAAACCTGCTTTTATTACACAAATACATCATTAAAATCTATAACAGTTGTTAACTTCTTAAAATGGGCAGACTAGGTCTGACAGCAGAACTCTCATTCTCCACTTTAGCAAATTTTATACAAAACATGCTGAACCTCTAATTTATGTAAAACAATGTTTTTAAATTTAATTTTTATATACAAACAACATTACATTAATTAGAAGTGTTTAATGTATATTATAAAATTAATATAACCCTTCAAATATAATTTGCACATTTTTTTTTTTATATTAGTAAGCTTTTAACTAATTAACAGCTGTTATTTATTTGTCTAATTCTATTACTTACGATCCTAACCTTACTTGTTGAAGTAATGAAGATTTCTATAATTCGTATTTTATGAAGTTTACTTATTTATTTGAATGGTTGAAAAAGGTGTCTTGATACCCAAGGTTTTCTTATAATAACATAATCATATTCGTCATCCCATAAACGCGGATTTAATACTTGCAAAGTTCTCATTTTTTTTTTTTTAATCGTGGTTGGATCTATATCTTTGAATTTCGTTATAATTCTTTCGGTATATTTTTTTGTTCACTAGTGATTCAATTTTTTTTTTTTTACAAAACTACTTTTGAACAATTTTATGCTAAATTTATTTGTTTATATCGTTATATTTTCATAAAAAAAAAAAAATGTTTAATACGAGTTCAAGTTCATAACTCTTTGGCCTGTTATCGACTGCTCTTTATTTCTTTTTTATTTTTTGGCTCATCCGTTGTTATGTTCCTTTCTGCTATTTGGCCGAATGCTATAGCCGGACTTGAACCAATGCTCGAGGGAATACCACCTAAATGGACGAAGGTAAATTATCGCCGGATATATGAATACAGAAGAGACCCCAGAGAAGAGGTGTTGGGCCGGAGTGTGGGAATGGTGGGTTCAGTGACCGTGCACTGTAAACAAGCCGGGAGGCCGCTCCTTGTGTGCCTCTTGGCCCTTAGGATAAGGTCTCTCTCTCCCTCTCTCACATACATACTCCCCTCTCCTCCTTCTCTTCCTCCCTCTCTGTCTTTGTTTGTTCCGCTTTGGTATGTCTATCCGTTGACTGATAGGGTTTGTTTTAATTTATTTATCCCTCGATTCTCTTCCACCTTCGAATCGTCTCGCCTTGACCTCACTGTACTTCACAACAGTAATATTTCATTCACGTCCGTCGTTTTAATCAAATATATATTTTTATTTAACATTAAAAAAAAAAGATAATGAACTTCTTTAAATAATGAGAATCTTAAGAAAACTAGACAACATAAATTTGCAAGAAAGCAGTTTTGGACCCTAATTATTTATTTATTTTTAGCCCTACCCCCTCTTATGGTTTATTACCGGATAATTATTTACAAAGCTGTACAAAATATTACTTTTGATGTCTCTTAAAAGTTTTAATATCTTATTAATCTGTTCCGATGAATTCAGGATTCAATTTTTCTGGAACGTGTTATGTCGCTCTGGTAACAATGTATGTATAAGGGAATGACAAATAACAAAATTAATATTGTTTTTGTTCATCTATTTAAAAAAAAAAAAATAATCTATCTTTTTATTATTAATTAATTGATGATTTTATCGCCCAACCATACATTTTCAATTTACTGGAAATATTTATAGATAAATAATATAGATTCAGCAGATTAAAAATAGTATTATTCTTTTATTTTAAAATTTAGCCCGCGATTCACTATAGTAAGTTTTGAGCTCTGTCCAGTCCCAATCAGCTATTTTATTGTAAAATCCTTTATTTATTAGGGATATTTTCCCATAGTCTAACTTACTTTTTCTGGGAGTTGAGGAACGGGAGAACCGTTCATTGAAGTCAAGTATCCTTTAGCCACTTGACTATTTCTGGAGTATTTACTCACCTGAGTGCAATATTTCTTATATGTGCCACCGATACCACTACTTCAATAATGTTAATTTTTTTCCATTTTGTCTAATTCATCCATTTTTCTCAACGATGTCCATTTTAATCACATTAAAAAAAGAAGAAAACAATAATTTCCACCCTGAGTAGGGTAAATGCACCAGTTATTGACAGGTCAATATTTGTATTTAAATATTAAGAGTTTGGTGTCAGCAACTATTCCCTAGTGGCACCCTAACTCTTAATATTTGAAAATGAAGATTGACCTGTCAATAACTGGTTCAGTTACCCTAGTATAGGTTAGATAGGTATTTTAAAATTTTCTGACTTATACTATTTCCACCACACTTCTTTGATATAATGTTTTTACAATGCGTTACCACAGTCTTCCTCATAAGCTACAATAACGAATTATGCATTTTTGAGAGTTTGTAAACGTGTGTTTTCTTTGACAACGTATATTTTACATATTTGTTTATAGAATTTTAGGTTAATATATTCAAAACGTTTTTTAAGATAACTAATGGTTTAATGGTTAATGACTATGTAACCCGATGGGCTCATATTGCTTCAAAATAATCTATAATCTATTATGTTCAGAGTAATTATTAGTGCTAAAGTTATTTTTTTTTAACTATAAAACTTGCTTTATTTTCTTTCCTTTTTTGACATATTTTTTTTGTTTCAGGTGAGTCAGGGTGGGCTTTCATAAATGTCATTGTGTAAATTGCACATGAAAGGTATAATATTTCTACCAGTTTATGTTTTAAAAATATTTGTACAATCTTTTTGTTCATTCCATTTATTGTAATAATAGAATTATTTAGAACATTATTTATTGAAATATTTAATTAGAAAATATGGATTCAGATGGAAAATTGTAATAACTCATTTTTCTTTTGAAAAAATGTCCAGTAGATTAGACAAAAAAATGTAAACCCAAACATTAGAAGAATAAGAAGCGCCCTCCCCTATATTGTTTTGAATTACCAGAAGATGGGAGCTGGGTAGCTCAGTGGTTAGGCACTGTGATACCAACTCCAAGGAGCCAGGTTCGAATCCGCCTGTGGCAGATGATTGTTTTCCGTATTACTTTAGCCGTGGCAGATAAATGTTGTCTGTATTACTATTGCCGTGAGCTAGCTCTGTGGATTCAGGATCCCTTTAGGGTCCGCTTAGCCTCATGAAGGTACCTGTATTCGGTATTAGATCGTGTGATCGAGCGTGATTCTGACCAAATTACAGCGGTTGGTCTAGTAGTAGTACTTCCTTACAAAGTAATGAACCCCTGACTCTTCATGGGTTCTGGGGGTACAGATTTAATTTTTTTTTTTAATTAATTATCAGAAGATTACGTTCTAGGCAAGACTCGCGGATTTTTGCTTAGGATTTTAGTTTTCGGGGCCAAAAACTTATAATTCATCCGTTTTTTATTTGTTATTCTAAAATTAACGTATTTATTGTGTTCTTAAAATTGAAGTAAATCAAATTTGTTACCTATGTGTTTATGCCATATATATTTCTAAACCATTTTAGTTTCTGAGATATGCTGGGGACAGTCAAACCTAACGCTAAAGTTCAAAAAACAGCTATCTGTTCTCTTACATATTGTCTGGGTTTTTAATCCAGTTACATAAAATTGTAACATCTTAGTCAAAGCCTTAGAATCGCATGCTACAATTTTTTTTTTAATTTACTAATTTAAAGAGATGTATTAGCGACTTTTTAACATTTTACCATCTGACTACAGAAATTATTCAATAAAAAGAGTCAAAGAAATCCTAGATGAGGTTTATATTTGTTTGCAATGAAATGGAGCAAAGCTTTGGCTGACTTACCCTTTGCATTGCGTATTATCCCTGCAGTTCAATAGAACCGAAAACACTTGTCTGTTTGTCCAGAAGCCTCTTTCCATCCATAAGAAAGTCCATTACATTCGCCCTTTTCATCAAAATTGAATTTATCCCATCGTGATGGGGCCATTTGGATGAAATGGCTAGATCTAGTTAATTGGCTTCAATAACATCCCTTTGTATTTATGGGATCAGCCTCTTTTATAAACGGTTGTACACGGATGGAAGCTGGCTGTAACCAGCCGGGTGTTTTCGGTTCTAGTGGACAAACGGCCTTACAATCAAAACCTTTCCTTATCTAGATTTTTAATTAAGAAAGTTTTGATTTACTTTTTATATTTATTTTTGAAATTTAATGTTCTACTGCCACTGCTAATTTTAAAATACCAAGTTTTGTATTTAATCTTTCATTAAAAAAAAAATGTTTTTTTTATTATAATGTATTTCTTTATATTTACATCTGTACAGAAAAGACAACAAGTAAATTTGAAGTGAGAACATGATGGTATGTTACAGGTATGTAGAGAAACTACCCATTGGTAGCACTCTAAAAACATTTTTACGATATAAGATCTCGAGGCCATCTTCTTTTTAGTCGCCTCAGAGAATTTTCAGGAATGGAAGAGGAAGCAAGGATAGAAACTAATGGGTTTGAGTGGTTAGGGAGTTTATAATGGAAGGATTGATATCTGGTTCGGGCTAGATCGGTCAAATTAGGAACATTTAGGTCTTTATGAATGACATTAATATTTGTGACAAAGTAGTAGGGAGCATTTAGGATTTTACGAAGGATTTTGGATTGTAAGGATTGGATACGAGAGGAATTCGAAGGTTTAGTGGAGCCCAAAGCTCAACTCCGTATGATGAGATAAGCCTTATTATTGTCATGTAGATCAGTCTTTAGTTTAGTTTAGTTTAGACAGTTTGTCTAGTAAATGCTGTAATAGTCGGAATCGACGTGCAGTTTCTTGTGTGAGGATTGCAAGTTAGTCGTTTGTCAAGATAAGTTCAAGGTAGCGAATCTGTTCTACTAAGGTAAGAGCTACATTATTAAAGTTTACTGTAGAGCAGTCGGCAGGTTTACGACGAAGAGTAAAGGTGATTTGATGGGATTTATTTTTACCCTCCAATTTTGGCCATTTTTCGAGGGTTGTGATATGGTACTAGAGAGTTTGGGATGGAATCAAAGGGTTAGTATTAACTGTGAGCACACATTTGTCATCGGCATACGGGGTGAGGAAAGTGTTAGGATTTGTTGGGATGTCATCTGTATAGACAGTGTAGAGGATGGGAGCGAGGATACTACCTTGAGGAACACCAGCGGATTGAGAATAGAGGGATGACTAGGAACAATTCTGGTTTCCTTGGAAGAACCTATTAGTGAGAAAGGAACGGATGATGAGAAAGTTTGTAGGAGGTAGGAATTTACGGAGTTTGTAAAGCAGTCCCGGATGACTGCATTGACGATCAAAATCCTGCTCTATATCGAAAAAGACTCCCGCGCAATACATTCCACGCTCCTAAGAAGAAAAAATGTTTAAAAATTCATTAGTCGTAAAAACCCACATCATAAGTTTTAATAGTTGGACCCCTATCATCCCATAGAGCAGCCAGTCCTTAGATATCATACCAAACTCATAGACTCATTTGGTGATCCTCAAGCTTCACGTGATAGAGGAAACAGTATCAAAGTTGTTATGTAGAACTTTTGTTTGTCCTAAAAAGAAAAAAACATTTTTTGGTTATGCTCCTTTCATTTTGGATGTGGAATGTTAGCAAAAAACTGATAAATCCTTGCTGATATATGTTCTAGTATCGTTCAAAAACGGGTATTATGTGTTTTGAAGGGTATGAGACAATAAATTCGAAACTAAACCTTATGTAGTTATTTTGAAACTTTACTACGCGACATTAAAATACCTGTCCCTAAACTAAATTATAAGGAGTTAATTGTTATTTTAAATCATACTATGGAACAATATAATTATTAACAATTTGAATTTCTTCTTAATTATTACTCTTTTTTTATTTTTATGTAAACTCGAAAAATATTATTTATTTTTCAGGATTTAGTATCAGATTTCGTGTGAAACAGTATACTTGGAGACTTATTAAAAAATCAATTTTTTTTTTCTGATTTTTTTTTGGTATCTTAAGAGTTTCGAGGACACGATTTTTATAAGTTCTTTTATCCCCTTTCTCTTTTAGCTTTTTATCATTATTTCAACCAGACGATATGGTATTTAAACACATCATTACCCATCCCTTTATCATATTTATATTATTTCTGAACCATCATTGATAATACGATTTTATCTCTTAGGAGTCGATAAATTATCTATCAAACGTAATTAGAAATGACTGAATAAAATTGTGAGTAAACAGATTAAAGTTTAATTTTAAATATATTTATAACATCAATAACTTCATCTTGCATAATTCTACGGTATCTGTTTATACCATATTCCTAAATTGTCGTCATATCAGTTATAAAACATTTATTATTTTTCTCTTCTTCTTTTTTTTTCTTTTAACATCCATTAAGAATATTTAAGATAATTTTTTGACGTTATAGTTTCGAATAATAAATTAGTTGTGAACACTAAATTTTAATATTGATTAGAATTTAATTTAATTTTTTTTTGTTGAAAAGTTTTAACTATTTGTGGTTTATTTATCTATAGTTTTTAGGATTGTTGATACCCTCCCATTACAGCCTTTTTCAAGTCTGCGTATCTTTTTTACTTTATTTTTCTAAATTAATGAGATCATTATTTCAATAATGAAAAAATATTTAGTATAATCTAATATTTAATGTTTAAAATTATCAGCCATTACCGTTGCCTAAAAAAGCTTGCTCTGCTTTATCTTATTCTAAATTTTTCTCAACCTTAGTTTTTCTTATTACTGTCCAATTTTTTATTTATTATCTTAGCTATGAAATTTTTCTTTATAACATTGATGCAAATATTTCCTATTTGGCATAGCACTCATTTTACCAAAGTATTTAAATTTTATATAACATTTAACCTACCATTTATCATTGTGTGTTGTTATATTTAATGGACTTGAACCAAAGAGATGTTTAAAATTGCAATTCGATAAAGTGCAATTGACGTGATATCTACGTCAATAGAAGCAGTCATTGATCTTAATATCTTCTTAATTTATGCCATACCGCCAATTATTTGCATTGTATAACACTTTTTGCTCTTGAACTCGATGTGCTAAATGTAGACTGTTATATTTTGCACCTTGGTTCTTTAAAATCTTTGCTGTGTGCTATTGTGGTGCACTTTAAAGACTTACAATTCAGACTAGAGATTCAACAATTTTTCTCTTTTCTTATAATCATAATATTTATTTATGACATTCTATTTAATTAAATTCTTTCTCCATTTATTAAATACATAAAGTAACTAAGTTTATTTTTATATTTGTTAAAATATCTTGTTTTATTTAAACATTTTAATAATTTGATATAGACAAATGTTTTGTCCACATCAAACTGATTACACTTTTTTTTTTTTGTATTACACGATATTTTACTTAAACAAGTTAGTAATTTGTTGCTAAATATTTTGTTGTAAATTTTTGGTGTATTGCACATTGATTATTCATTTTTTCTCTCAAATCATTATAGTTTAGTGGATATATTATAGAGGTTATCTACGATTTGAGTAGTAAATAACAATAATACAACATGCTTATGTTTGTAATTGTTTTTGACTTCAAGAATTCTTTCGAAATGTTTCTTGAATGATAGTGTTATTTTGTTTTTTATTAGACTGTAATTTTTTTTTCTCGGTATTATGAGGTGTAACAACTAACTGAAAGTTGTGGACTACTTCACAAATTTTTGTTAGTCTACAAATTGTTATTTTTATTATATATTAAAATTTTTACTTGCGACCAAATATTCCTTCCCGTTATAAGATCATCTATTTAGTCTGCAAAATCAGTATCAATCAATACCTGATCGATTTGGTTTCAAATCTAGGGATATATGAGAGTCTCAAAATGGTCTGTGTATGTCTATGTGCCTAGCTCAAAGTGAAAAAAGATGTATGGAACAGAAATTATGCCCTAAATTTCTGTTCCATACATCTTTTTGTATATGAATGGGATTGCACTGGAACGTTTTTATTAAAATCAACCAACCGTAATTGCCACTTTAGAGAATAGATTTCCCACTATTAAAAATTTCCAAATTTTAGGATTTTCTTAAAATCTCCTCAACGTACAATTAAGTAATAATCTTTAATACCAGATAGGTCTTTTGCTCAATGAAATAGTATAATTGGGTATAAATGAAGATTTTTTTAAAAATTCAAAGTATTTTGGAAATAAATAACTATTTTTCTATGTTAGTAATGAAAACAAAATATTAAAGACTCTGATGAATAAGGAAACTTCAAAAAAAGATAAAAAGACTAATGAATAAGTTAAAATAGAGGCAGGATTCCGAATCGGAATAAGCCCCAAGGTATCTTTTGTTTAAAATGTTGTATTATTGACAAGAACAAAGTTGATATTCGTTATAAACTAAAACCACAAAATAAAGCAACTTTTATTGTTAGTGATAGTTGTGTGATGCGCGCGCACTGTCCTTTGAGAGGAGCGTAGATATTTATCGAGCCGATTTTGATCTGTCCCTGAATCCTGATATACTACGACTTCAATAAATTTTATTTTACGTGTTTTTTGTTACTCCTTTTATTTCGAAATAATACATCGTCCTTATGAATTATTGGTACAGCTATATTTGAACGTGATATATTATGACCAATATCTTTTTAACGATATTCTACTACTAAGAAATTACATAGCATAAAATATGTTTTTTATTTCATTCTGCTTTGAGTTTCTGATCCTTCCCCCGATCTTTGTGATTTCTAATCAATTTAATTTTTATCCCTGAACCTTAGAAAGATAGAATCTGCCCTTTCTGTAGAATTTGTGTCAAGTGGGCGGGTAATTACTCTAAACTAATAGAAGAAGAAAACTGCTTCACTTCAAGGATGAAAAAACTCGTAAATAGAAGAAATGAGAAAGGCGAACGTGGTGTGAAGGTGATTCTAGCGTTGAAAGTAGCAAGATTAAAACCGTAGAAAGCTATTATCTGTAGGTGCTTAAATGCTTTTCTGGAACAAAAGAACAGTTCAATATTAGTAAACATTTAAAGAACCTAAACACAAAATTATCAATATTTCATCTTCACCACCGAGGGTAAGCTATTTACGCTGGATATGAAAAAACAGTAATAATTATAGATAATAAAATAAAGTCTCACAGTCGAAATTTTTGAGACATTTTGCATTTTAGACATCTAGGAACAAATTTAGATCTGTTTCAGTCTGTTGTGAAATTTTTCGACATCGAACCGATAATCCGATTTTTATGAAATTTTCATTTATTAGGTCCCGGCCAGTACTTTCGCTAACATATCTGGGCACACATTTATTCCGAAAGATGCTCATCCAATTTGATCCAAATTTAGAACTTTATTGATCTAAATCCTGTCCACTACTTTATGCGGCATTAGGGGTATTCATGATCTTTAGTTTAACATGTTAAAACGTGTTAAATGGAAAAACTTATGTTAATTGGAGAAATATATCCTTTTTTACCAAGCTAAAACGATATAACATGTAACATAGCTGAGAGTCTGTTAGGATGGAGAACGACGTCACGAATCAGACCAGCTGAGCTTGTCACCGTTTTATTTGTTGTGTTAGGTTACTTATTCGTAGTATGTGCTTTGTTTTGTTTTTTCTTTTTGTCTTGTGTTTTAGACTTTTTAAAAAATATAATCAGTAGCCAAACATTTACACTTCTACTTTTCACTTATTTTAGGCATGTTGAAATAAATTGCTGTAATCAAAACTTAGAAATAAACAATAACATGAAGTTTTGGAAGGAAAGGTTACTAAACAAGTTGCTCAGAAAATCCGCTCGGAGCTCTTATGCATTTATCATTTAACATGAATTTAAATAGGGCTGCTCACAATGCTATATTTATAACATTTAACGTGGTAAAACATTTTACATTTAACACAATATCATGAATACCCCTTTTATGTTATATTTCAACTACAGCTCGTTCTGGGCATCTCCAGATGTCCAATACCATCGTATTCTCGACTAAAAAAAAAATTAACCTTAAAATATAACTAATTTACCTGCCCAGCCGAAATTTTTCATATAATGTAAAAAAATAAGAGGATATTAAAATAAAGAATAAGTTTCTCACGTAATATAGGTCAATATAGTATGCACACCATTTCTACTAGGCAAGTAGATAAGTAATTACCTGTATGTTAAGATTAAGGAATAAATCTTATCGTCTTTATTTCTTATTAAATTTTATTTATCTATTTAATACTAATTTCGGTGGAGCATGTTAAGAAAAATACTTTTGCTCACGGTGTAGCAAACATGAGGACACTGATTCTCAACAGGCATATGTACCAGTGAGATATAAATTTGTGTATCATGTTCTGAAAAATATAAAATTTTTCATGGAAAAAAAAAAAATTAGACATTCAAATTCAAATTGTGCTCTCTCAATAAGTGTTGGATTTGCACTTTTTACTTTCACTAATATGGAATATATATATTCCTTTCTTGCAAATTTTCGAATTTGATATTTCGACAGAAATAGATGTTTTGAGGCCCCAGAGTCCAAAAAAAAAACTAGTTTTGCAAAATGGTGTGTAGATTTGTGTTTGTGCATGCATTCGTGCGTGTGGTAAGAATCGGCAAATAGTCATACGAAACTGAAATTACATGTTTAAGACAAATATATGCCTGGAATGTGAGAGCAACATTTTCAATAAAATCGACATACCTGAAGTTCAACTTTTTAGAATCGAGTTTTCCTATTTCTTCGATTTTCATTAAAACAACTCTAACGATTATGATTAAAGTCTCCATGTCAATGTAGGATTGAATGGGTTTTAATATTAGCTAAGTTTTATCCTCTTAGTTTAGCAGAGCTTATATAACGAATTTTCGAAATAATTATTGTTTAAAGTATCTTTAATTTTGTTTATTCGAGAAAAATAAACACTTCTCATTTTTAACAATAATATACAATGGATAAATACAAAATATTAAAAAAAAATGTACGAATAAATAGAGAAGTAAAACAGTAAACTAGAATTCCCTATTCTAAAGGAAAAATTGCAACGCCCGATTTTTTCCCATTGAATTTCGTCTTTATTTTTTTTTAACTGTTGTATTCTTGAAAGGAATAAAGTTGGTTCATCCGTAGCTCAGATGGTTAGGCGCAGGTCTATCAGTCTGAAATCTGCAGGCAGCGACGGTTCGAATCCGGCCAGGGCGTTGACTTTTCTCATTAAGTGGTGGTCCTACAAAATGAAAAACATGACACCTCACCATGTTAGAATTTGTTGGTCTCCTGTAGATAACTAGGCAAACATCACCTTCGGTGTTCATTGCCTTAGAAAAAAAAAGAGTAATACAATTTCTATTCGTTATCCTTCAACACCATAAACCCTAAAATACAAAATTTTATAGCAAAAAAAAATTAGAAGTTTTTATAATTCCCTTGTCTTTAATTATCTTTTGTCCAAAAATCAGTAAAATAACGAATTTCAACACGAGCCCACTAATCTAAAAAAAAGTTGGGGACTAAGAGAAAGTTGTGTGATGCACGCCCCACACCAGAATTTTATGTAACACTGTTGTGTTGTTTTTTTTCTTAATATACGAATTCATTATGATTCATAGACATGTCAGTACCAGCATTAACCATATTTTATGTGGATGTTAATGTTAATACGAAATACTTTACATATTGTTATTTATGCCAAATATTCTATATTATACTAACCAATTTAAAAATTTTTTAATTTATAATTATGTGTAATATTTATTACCTACTATTAAGTTTGGAAGAATGATTATTTGATAAAATTAAAAAAAAAAGAAAATCTAAAAACAAACTCATTCCCTTGTTAAGGCTCCAAATGAGACACTAAACTCATTCAGACGACAAGCGCTATGTGCAAATGGCAAGGCCATCGCGACTTCATAAATGAAGATCAGTTTTCTAAATTTAATCTATTTAAAATTTCTAACCTTAGGTCTATTGTCTGAAAGTTTATTTATAAATAGCCCAGAAGGCACGAAGGAACTACTAGATCTTGTATTGGTTTCAGAGGAAGTAATGAAGGAACTTTTCTACTTGCATTTTACTTTTTTTCTCAACTTCCTTTAGCTTCAGAAAATGAAGAGGAATGTTGCATTGCATAGGTTAACTAAGCAATTTCATCAAAAACAAAAATAAATAAATTCTTGCCAAATTCAAATGTCAGCATACCTTCCTCAATGCTTATATCTTTCTTTCTCATTTATGATCCCCCCCCTATCGAAGAGATAGGGAAGCTATGTATTCATGCAGATGAAAAAAGAAAACTAATCACTCCTTTCAATTGAAATTAAATCTCGATCGTTTCAGAAGAAATATTTTTATACTATTCAGTGTGGCAATACTTTCCCCTACTAATTTTTCTAGTAAGCCTTCAGGTTGACTTACTCGAATTTTTTTTGTTTTAAAATTTTTCTGAAAATTATTTTTAGTAATATTTCTCGTTGCAAAATTATCAACATTTTCCTGTTGCATCTCATAAATACAAATAAAATAACAGTTTGCTAAAACTTATATTCTGATCTTAACAATTTATTAATGCTAAATTTTTATAGAATCAATATTGAAAATACTAAGAATCATTTTATGGAGGTAATTAAGGGAAATGATTATATTTATAGGTTTAATGAAGTTAAAATACTCATTATATATATATATATATATGTATAAATGAGACAGAGGATAGACACTGTGAAGCTAAGAAAGTATTTTAGAACCTAGCCTTGCTGCGCATTTGGGATTAAGGATTTCTTTTATGGATTATTTTTGGTTTTAAAATAGCTTAATTAGTATATTTCAATGTGACGTACTTCCAAATCCTTGAAAAACTCTTATTGCTTACCATATATATGTTGGGAACTGTATAAACAGAAATACTCCTTCTTTGAAGAAATTAAAACTATATTTTATAATCAAAACTGAGGAATCGTATCACTACGAAATTCCTCATTCAAAATTATCATAATCATCTAAATCAAAACAAAGTATAGACA
>NW_027104890.1:460736-467051 GCF_000696795.3 Halyomorpha halys | reverse complement strand
AAATAGAGGTAGTGTGACTATGAATTAATTTTATATCTATTAAAATTTATAAGATAATGTCCTGCAACAGTCTGGGCTTCAGTCTTCGGGTTGAGGTTGGGTTTCCCAGGTTATACGTCACTGCTCCTTTAACTGTCGGCAACTGGGAGTGGAACTTCATGAACCGTTTTTTATGTAATCCTCTATTGACTCCATCTGTAATTCACGATGCAATTGGCTATTTCTTATGAACCAAAGAGCATTAACTGCGATTCTTAGGACTTTATTTTGAAAAGATTGTAGTTTCTTCCTTTTCGTGAAGGATGCCGCTCCCCAGACTTCGCTGCGGTACATCAGCAGTGGCCAGAGAATTGTTTTAAATATAAGTTGTTTCTGGTTTTAGTTTGGAATTTCTGTTTAGGATGGGATATAGCATTATTATTATGTCATGATGTTGAGAGAATATATAAATATATCGTCAGCGAACATAGCTGTAGAGGTGTCGTGAAGGTAAAGTTGAACAGAATGGGACAAAGGACTGAACCTTGTGGAGTACCGGCATGGATTTATGTAAGAGTTGAATTTTTGTTATTAATTCTGAAATGTTCTACCATTGAGAGATGAGCTCAGAATATTGTATAGGTATTTTGGAGTTCCTGCTTTCTTTAGTTTATATAGGAGACCTAGATGCCAGACTTTATCGAATGCTTGTCTAAGAACGCTACCAGGGTGTGTCTCTTTTTTTCGAATTCGCTAATTATAAATTCCGATAGTCTAAGAAAATATTTAATAAAATAGAGTTGTTATGTTACAATTTATTTTGTTTATTATTTTCCTAACTTCATTTATTTTTATCTATTATATCTTTATGGTTCTATTAAAGTAAGTTTTGTACATTACCTGCTATATAGCATTTTATACTACATTATTTGATGCTTTAGAATTTATTTCTTGATTTAAAATTTAGAATATCTACAAACACTGTCTTATTCATCCAGAACGTTATCTGGAAACAATATGGGACATAAATAAGAATTTCAATATTTTTATATCTAAATATCTTTTTATTTATTTATCGAAAAAATCTTCTATTTTCATTATTTATTGTAAAAATCGTCATAAAACTGAATATTTAACCAGACAACATTTTTGATACGGTTTGTTAAACTCGTGGTTTTATAAAGTATATTCAAACTCTATCAATTTACGAAGTCTTGTATCAGGTAATTTAAAACGTTTAGCTTTGTTATAAAAATACGAGTTAATTACTTTCGGTGATTACACTTCAGCGTCATTTAGTTGTTAATTAACTTGTCAAATACGATTAGTAAGCAATTCAATTGATCGATTCAGTGCTATTTTAAATTCCATGCTAAAGTTAATTTCTTTTAAAAATATTAACGTAACCGATTTATTGCAAAAAGTAGAGATTGGTTTTGTATATCGCATAGATTGTTTTGTATTTGTATATTATTAAGTTATGTTTATGATATCTAATTTCACGTTTATATATATCTTGTTAAATAACAAGATCTATGTTCACATATTAGTCTCAAATTAATTTTGCTGTACCTAGAATTAATTGTAAATTATCTTAGAAAAGTAAATTATCTTAATAGCTTTGTAGCTCCACTAAAACCATCGAATTCCTCTCGTATCCAAGCCTGAAAATCCATAATCACTCGTAAAATCCTTAACGCTCCTTACTTCACCCATCACAAATAAACTGATCCATCTCCTGAATGTTCTGTACGCTTATCAGATCCTGATATAAAACGTCCCATAATAAGCTCTCTAATTATCTTTATCCACTTGTTTCTAACCTTGCTTCCACTCCTATGCCTGATAATCCTCCCAGTCGTCTTTCAGAAGAGGACTTCGAGACCATGTACTCTAGAAATAATATGGGAATTCTACCCATTGGTTGTTTCTGCACAAGAATTTATCATGCCAATGTAACATAACCAGCATTGTATTTACAAGGTATTGTATTTATGTTATACGGTTGTAAACTTCAATAATAAATACAAACAATCAATTAATAAACATATTTTATATTTTATTTCTTCAAACACTCACTACGTTAATGGCTTACTGTTACCATTATTTTTTTTCTGGCTTTTTTCCTTGGATTTCCTGATTTTTTATATTCGATATTTCTATTGTATTTATTTAATATATAGGCAAAAAAAAACATATATTTATGTACATATTTTTAACATAAAATCCAAGGCCTAGATTTTTGTATAAATTATTGATCCTTGTTAAGCTTTTTTCGCCGAGTGTGTTTTGACAGTCCTCAACAGCAGATGCGGTACCAATCCTGCTTGTACTGAGGGTGGTGGACCCATGAAATAAATTTCGACCGTCCCACTCTGGCTAGATTAGATCTCTTTTCGCCGTTTCATAATAAGTGTTACTAAGGAATTAGTAATACAGTTAGGAAGTTGTAACGGTAACATGGTTTTTTATTGAGGTAGGCGTACTCTTAAATGGATAGTCGTTAAAATGCGGTTCGATCTAATGATCTTTCATGTTATATTCGTGTCTTGTGCTATGTGAACATCATGAAAACTTTAATATATTTGCTCCTAATCGTCTTTGCAATATTTTTTTTTTTTTGTGCGGTTAGTAGTGTTGAATAACAGCTATTACTTCTGTTGTAGCAAGTTTAATCCATTCAAGGTTTAAACGCATGTCATTGAGCATCTTAATTCTTGGTTTATGGGCATCCTTTTAGAGTTCACTTCGTTCATTGCAATCCCACATCGATATTTTGGTAGCTAGTATGTTAAGAGTCTTTTTAAGGAAGCATGATGTTTTTCATCTTTTTAAGCAAGGTTGTGATGGTTTTAAGTTACAGGTCACCAGCAGACTGACAGACAGTTTAGTGTATCTGAGTGTTTCCCTACAAAGGCATCTGACTCTAGCTCGACACTGTCAAAAGAAAATAAAGCTGTATCAGACAAAGGCTTAATCACCCCTAACATTTCCCTCCTACTTAAATTACTAATTGACAAAAGCATACTAAGACCTATGTTTAATATAGCATCAAAAACATCCAAGAAACTTTACAGTTTCAAAGAAGTATCCTGAGACGTATTGTGAAGCGTTCTTCTTTATAAAAACGAAAATTGACTACTTTCATACGACGCTTGGACTGCCGCTTGTAGCAGAATTCATGGAGGCACATCAAGTTGTTTCAACACTGCACTAATCCACTATGACACCAGCAGGTCGTCCACAAAGGTTGCAATCAGACTCGACTAAGGACTTCGAACTACACAACTGGTGAGTCCAGTCATCTGACAACAGACTCAAGACCGCATTTCTATTCCCGTCATATTACCTTCCCTCAGTCCTCTGTCAAAATGCATCAAATAGTAAAAGAGATCAATTTCATCCATCCCCCCCCCCTTACTCCCTCCTCTCTCCCCTCTCTCCAATATCAAATACTACACATTCATGGGGCTTAAAAATACAATAAAAAACTCACAATCTATAACGAACTACTAATATCTGATGATTTATAGTCTATTATACTTTGAGAAGGTACCGATTATAATATATTTCATAATATATATGCATTTTATAATATATTTCATGGAATAATAATTTAATCAAAATTATTTCCATTAAATATAAAGGGTCTTTCGGTGTTAAACTTGTCAGTCTCAACATCGCGCTGACCTAATTTCCCAAATCCTTTCCAATGAATCTAATCCGTTCACACAATTTATATCTATCTCCATTCATTTCTTTAATCCATCTTAATGATTGAAACGTCATTGACTTCGCGACTATAATATACGTATTTACGTTATATTGTTATTCTGAGAATTCCAATGGAGTCGTTAAAAAGTTTTCATCAATGAATTAAAACATGGATTTTTTCTCTCTGGGGCGCATCAATTGCTTGTAGAAGCATATAGTGAAGGTACTTTAAGTGGGAAAAGTTGTTATGAGTAGTTTCATCCTTGGATCCACTGGATTCATCCCTTCCAAACGTAAAAAGAACTTGCATTTGCATTAGGAGTGACTCATTAAGCAGACGATTTAAAAACAAGGACATTGGTTTCTACATAAACTGAACCCGAGAATCTTTTAAATGAGTGATATTCTGCTTTTCTGGCATAAAGAGTTTTTACCATCGTATAGTCACCGGTGATAAAAAATGGATCCATTACAATAGTAGGGAAAATAACCACCTGGCCATTCTTCAACACCAACAGCCAAACCGAACATTATGGAAAAAATCTCATGCTGTATATTTGGTGGGGTCTTGTATAATATTATGGTTTGCCTAAACCGAGCTAAACCATTACTGTATATCTCTACCAAACTCAATGAGATTGAGAAAAACGCGCCCATTACTATTCCAGACACGGAATAATTATTTATCTATAAGAAAATGCTCGTTGTGGCGCTGGTCAAACCCAATTTGGAAACACTTGATTGGGAAGAGCTACTTCACCAGACCCTTTCCGATTATTACTTGTTCCGGTCGATGGCATGTGGTCTGTCTGTGCAGCGCTTCAAATCGTATGAGGATACCAAAAACTGGATCGATTCGTTTTGATGAAGGGTTCTTCCGACGTGGTAACCGGATGTCAGAATTGTGAGAAAAGGTAGTGGACTAGTGATGGACAATACTTTGAATGTAATTAAATGAACTGTTCTTTCACAGTAAATATTTAATTATTCATAGCAAACTGCGAAAACATATTACTACCCTTATATAAATTATAGGACATAAAACTAGTTTCAATATGAGTGATCATTGGCATATGTACCTCTAATAGTTGTTCAGATACAGTTCACTGATCTTTTTTTTTTTTTCTCAAGCTTACTTCTCAAAACATTGGTCATTACTGTAATCACATAATTAAGTGCGAGTTTAAACAGCCTTAAATTCGTTTTTTGAAATCTAAGTTAAGAAATTGTCTTCCACTTTCATTTCATTAATTTTCCAATCGGTATTACTATTTTTTTAAGAGGAAGTATAGTTCTGGTATGAGCGGGAGGCAACATTGAGCTGGACTGTTTGGGTAAACATGTTCAAAAGAGAACTGGAGGGAAAGTTTTTACGCTTTCGGTGGCCCCTGGACTGCCTTAGTTAGAGGTCATCCACTCTTTTGGTAAACAGGAACCTTCGTTCCCTCCACAATCCCATCCCCTACTCCTTTGTTTTCGTTCTTTTTATAAACAATCGAAATCTTTGTGAAGGTTAAAATTATTTTTATTAATGAAAAGAAACTTCGTTTCTCTCAAAAAATAAAAATCACTATTAGGATATTATAATATTATATTATAAGATTACTAAGTCCCTCATTTACCAGTTAATGTCAAGCCAGCCTACGTTGCTACGATTCAGGCTCCATTACGACAGAACAAGATATTATCAAGCATATGCTCTCAGGTAAAAGCACATCTCACACCAACAGCCAAAAAACTAAACTAATCAAATGAATAAATATGTCGAACTACCTCGTGTTTCTGCTTTGTTTGTTATTTTTGGAATGTTGATGATATGATACGTGGTGTCTCCGGTTTGTGTTTAAGTGATCTTTTCCTGTCCCCTTTATGCTGGTAAAAGTCGACTGGTCGAGTTTTTATTTTCTAGATCTTTTATAGTTCATAGACCGTTGCGAGAATCCGTAATTGTTAACAAACCCATAAATTTCCTACATTTTTATTATCCTAGCTTTTAAACCGAAATAGAGCTGACAATTTTTTCTGAACAAGAAATCATGACATGCTTATCAGTGATGATATGAGGGTCAAGGGTATAAACCAAGAAAAAATATTGTTTCTTATTCAGGCATTGATTCATGTAATAAAAAAATATTATTTGTTACACTTATTGCTTTCTTGAATACTTAGTCTTATATGGGGTTTGGTAATTATTGAAGATGAAAAATAATTTTTTTTTTCTAGTTCAGAAAAATTATTATAAAATATTGTTCGTATATTCAGACAGATATAGGCAGGTTATATGATTTACACGATAGTATTAAGCTTGGTAAAACATTTATTACTATCTAAATTAAATAAAAATAAAGGATTCTTTTTTACTACCTGTTCGTCTAAGTTGCAATTTATTGCATGGAACGTTCCATAACTTGTTTTTCTGTCCCATTATATCATATTTTTCATATATTAAAAATTGAAAAACTATTGAATTTAAATAAATCATTCTACCAGTGATGCGGCGAGAGGGATGCGCTGGGATCTCTCGAGCTCTGCTCTACCCCTCACACGTGGGGGATAGAGTGGGCTCAGGGATCCTCAGGTCGATTCTGTAAATATTGTATATATTATTTTATCATTATGTTA
>NW_027104890.1:454900-460564 GCF_000696795.3 Halyomorpha halys | reverse complement strand
AAAAAAAAAAAAAAAAAAAAAAAAATCATGTCGTCATTCAGATCTTTTAAATTTATGTATACATACATATTTTTTTATTTCAAACTCTAATCGCTACTTTTAAAGAAAATCACCCATAAAGGCCTTAATGTTACATTTGTAACAGATCTATCCTCGAGACTGTATCATGTCATTGTAATAGAACTCAAATAACATTTTCTTGATATATTTTTATTTAATATAGTTGTAAATTTCAATAAGTTAATTTTTAAAAAATTCGCCACATTTGATTGATAAGAAAATTTCAAAACTTTTCAAATATAAAAATTAAAACAATACAAAGGATACTCTTCTGAATTTTTTTTATTTTTGTATCAGAACTCCTATTGTATAAAATATGAAATGAAATACAACAAAGTACAAATGAACAATTGTTTGATGGTACAAATGACTTCTTTTCATGTTGCTTCGAAAAATTTGAAGCAAATTTTGAGGTACAGTTATGCTAGACTTAGATAATCGTGATGTTTCTTCAGTCTTGGGGAACACACTTAATTTCTGTTTTTCCGGTTAACCTAAAACTATACCGTTGGATTGGATCTCTTGATCACATTAGAGTCTTGAACAGCGGGTTGATAGAAGTCGAAGAAATTCTAACTTCTATGGAAGTGCCTCCATCGTTAGTTCGAACAGTTCGTGAAGCTTTTCTGTTTTCAGTTTGTTCAGTTACGTAGACCTCACCATTTTCCACAGTACAGTATTCCAACAGTCTGAACCTGTAGAAGGTGCCGCTATAGTATAGTAGTAAACTAAGGAATTGTAGAGCGCAAGTGCGATGTTACACACTTGGAGACAACTTGGTAGTTTGGATATCTCTCCATTCTGCAGAGTGCACACTATGCAGTCGGTCTTTGCGTACCTTTTCTATTATAAATTGCATATTTAAAAAATTGAACATCTTGGGAATTAATGTTTAAAACTTATTAATTTAATATTAATGAATTAGATTTTACAGTGAAGATAGGACTAAATTTCGTTTGTATTCAAATGTATTATCTAAAATGTTTTAATTTGAGTGTGGTTAGATGGCAAAATGTTCAGAGACACTTTTACACTTCTTCAGAATTTTTTTTTTACATTGATTGCATTAGGACTTCGTTAAATTATTTTTATTAGGAACAAAATTTTTATTTTTATTTTGGGTACTCTCAAGAAAGCACAAAGAATTTAACAGTAACAGCAAAATAAACCTTTTTTGTTCATAATTTTGCTTTCCCTGGTCTTATGATTTTTTTCTAAATCGCAAAAATATGAACTACTCTTAAACGTTCACACCAACAAAGCAAACAATGAAGTTTGTTTTCTTATTAGTAATACGCATTATTGTGCGTTTTCACTTAAGATCACAACCAAGCTCATTAATGTTCATAGGGAACAATACTTTTGACATTTTGTTAGTAAAACTTAATGGTTTAACATAATTTCTGTTCTTCTATTCTATTCCATCATGTCATATTTCATAATTATTTTATGGCGTTTTTCAAAAATAAATTTAATTTTTTTTTCTACAAATTATATTATGATGTCTAAAACGAAATAAAATATCACATTTATGAAAGGATACAAGACGCCTGAATTTCCCGGGGCCCAGAGGGTGACTGTTACGCAATGGGTGTTATCAGTAAACGACTGATAAGGAATACAATGGCCCCTCCCCTGAAGGTAGAGATGATGAGGCAACTATCTCCATGTCACCTCCTCCAGTCGACCACATTACACCTCTAACAGATTACACAAAATCGACTATAAACCACCAATTAGTGTAGTTGAGTAATTCATAAGAAAAGCTTTATTTATTTGTGATTAAGTTGGACAACAATTAAAAAATAGTATTGGTCATTTATTCAGAGCACTTGTTTCAATCCACACACTCCACTCTTCATCGGGTATAAAAGATACAAATAAATCCTTTTCGTTTGATTCAGGGCCATTTGTTGAACTAACCCTAAAGAAGTTTCACTTAAAAAAAAAAAACATTCAGTAAATGAGGGTTATCTGTTCTTTGATGTGTTAAGACGAAGATGACCCGTTTTCATGGAAATCAGCACAGAATACTCATGGATCTAAAGTACAAATCTTGTCCACTTGTCCTGTTTAGATAATTTTAGTTTTATATTTTAGAGAATTCCATTATCTTCCAAAAGAATGACTATAATGTTCCAGGAGATGTATAGTTTTAGAGTTATTTGAACAAATAGATTTTTTTTCTTTGGCATTAGTAATATTTATTTCTAAACCAGTTAGAATACAATTTTTTGAAACTCAATATCTATAGGATATGAGGAACAACATTTATAATTTTTCTTCACAGGACTTATTTACTGTAAAATGGAAGCGTTTCAATTTTCGTCCGATCGAGGCCTATTTGTTCATCGCTCCAAAAGAAGTTTCACTTAAAAACAATATCTTATTAATTACGTCCAAGATGGACCTCGGAAAAAACTAATATAGTAAGTGAAAATAAATGGAAATGAAATAGTGAATATTTTCATTAATCTTCTCGTTCCTTGAAATATCTTTGTGTTGACATTTTTTTTTATTCTAAAATATAGACCACCAGTTTCTATTTTTAATGTTATAATTAATGTATCGGAAACTAAATTACCTCATCAAAAATTAGCCATAGTGAGTCTAGATTTACATTTTGGAAAAAAATAAAAATAGATAAAGTTCCTATTTTTCTAGGATGCATAGTGAACCTCATTAAATTTATTAGGTCTGTCATAGAATTAAAGTGAGGTGAAGTCATTTGTGTTCAAATAAATGAAGCAAACCATATTTTCCATACTTCAATAGTACTCAAATATTACTTATGAAAAAAGGAAAAAAATCTATAATAGAATAGAAAATATAAATGAAGATGTGCCTGTATAATTAGAATAGTAATTATGTAACGGGCAGTACATAAATAATAAAATATTTTTATCAGATATTTCAATGCAAAACACAAATATTACTGTCAGATATGTATAATAATTCGAAATATTTACTTGTTAATGTATTACATTGAATAATAATTAATTAATAAACATGTACCTCATGGCAAGTACTGTTTAGCAGCAAGCAGCTATAGCTGTAGTAGCAAGCAGGTGATGTCTAACCTCAACCGCATTCTCAATGTTCGTCCCCTACTCAATGAAGGGTCAGGTACCCTATTTCTAGAGAATAGGTGTGGCCCTGGAGTATATTCCAACCTTGCGGCTAATATAACAGAATACATAACTTAATAGCTATAGTTGGACTCAACTGAACCGAACTGTGGCGGTTAAAATTATTAGTGTTAAAATTAAAGCTGGTTAAATGCATCAATAAGTAATTCACGACAATTTTCATCTTAGAAGTTGTAATATCCATATTTATCAAAATAAATTCACAAAACATTGATTTATCGTTATTTTAAAGAGAATATTGATTTAAGAAAATATGTACCTCGAGAACATTTCGAAGCACTCAAATTGAACTTGAGTAAACGCACCATAAAGTAGTTTATAATGATCATCATTATAGAAATAACAGTTTTCATAAGGAGAAAATATTGTTTTTTTTAAAATGAGTATCTCTGAGACTATAAGACTTCCAAATGTCTGCTAGCACTCAAATTGAAGCTGAATCGAGGAAACTAGGAACATAATGATCTCTGTTCGTGCTCTGATTTACTCTGTTTAAACAAAGGCACTATTGGGTTTTTTCATAGGGTACGTTGTATTAAAGAAATTGAAGACTTGAATAAAAATTAAGCGGAATATTTTAGCTAATGTAATTTTGTTGTGCAGAAAATCAAAATCAGAGAAAATTAGACAAATTTATTCCAAATTTGACGAGATCATTAGCCTATACAATTTGATTTCGGCCGATTTGTGGTGATAAACGTTACTATTTTCAGTCTATAGTGAGAGTATTTGACGGGTGCACTTTGAGATTACTTGTCCATTATCCTACTTCCTGAACTTCTCCGCAGCCCACAAAAAGTATTGCTTTTAAATATTTACAATAAATGAAAATATTGGTATAAATTAAAATATTAATATATTTAATACTGCGACGATTGTAATTTATTATTATTTATAAGTTCTTGCAATTATCTCAATGATATACTTCAAATTAGCTTTGTATGCGTGCTTTTGGCACATAAAGTAAATTATAAATTATATTTTAATTTTTACTTATTCAAGATTATCAATTAGCAGCGGTTCATTTGTTCACTCATGATTTTGTACTTTAAATAAAAGTAATTTTAGTATGAACTTATAAATTGCATCCTCATACTAAAAGAAATATACTTGCATTAAAAATGATCTTATATTTATAATAATAATAAGCCTTAAATATGTTTTCCTCTATAAAGCTAGTGAGTGATATGTATTTTGTTACGTAAGGTTTGTTGTAGTATCTCTATTCTTTTGCTCTAAGTAATTTACAATGTTTCTATTTACTTTAGTAACCAGATAGGAGGTTAGTAACCTTTAATACCTGTTAATTCTTTTTGAAATATGATAAGTAATGAGTATTTTCCTATATGTGGCGCATGTTAAAGCCTACTAAATAATGATTTATTGATGTTTGGGTGGTATATATAAATTAGGTATATAAAATTAAAGCAAATAAAAATAAAACTCCAATAGGCTAAAATCTCATGATCCACAAAAAATGAATATGCAATGATAACAATTATTATTATTACTAATACTAAGTATATAGTTAACAAACAAAAATAAATTAATAAAAATTAGTTTTCTATTTAGTATTATAAATAAATAATAACCTCAAACCAATTATAATTTTCTTGTGACTCTTAACAAATTCAGGTATACCGATGTAAAGTAGGTTTCTGTATCCTAGAGTTGCCTTTCCAGCCGATAACCATCTCACCCTCCCCCACCTCTATCCTCTTATAAACAATTACGTATTTTTCTCATTACATTTGCTGATTAGATGCGATAATTACGATTAACTCATTGATTTCATTGAAAGTATTGCAATGCTGTATGCTATCGTAAATAGAAATTCTAAATTACAATCAGAATAACCTTATTATATTTAAAATAATTCTAAGCCCACTGCTGATGTACGGCTGTGAAGTCTGGGGAGCGTCATCCTTTACGAAAAGGAAAAAAATTACAATCTTTTCAAAATAAAGTTTTAGGAATCGCATTGGATACTCCTTGGTTCATAAGAAATAACCAATTGCATCGGGAATTACGAATGGAGTCGGTAGAGGATTACATCAAAAAACGGTTCATGAAGTTCCATTTCTATTTACCAACAGTAAAAGGAGCAGTGACATCCAATTTGGGAAACCCAACCACAACCCGAAGACTGAAGCCCAGGCTGCTGCAGGACATTCTGTTATTAATTCTATTATTTCCACTACTTCTATTTTATTTATTATTATATTTTCTCTCATCGTCTTTTTTTCATATCAACTTGTTTTTTACCATTAGTGAGCAATTGTTTGTTTTGTTAGGTATACGAATGTCGTTATTTTTGTAATTAATTGTACTTTTATGTTTTAATTATTTTTTTCAATTTTCGTTTATCTTATTTTATTTTGATTATAACGTTGTATATAGTTTTGTACGAGACTATACCTCCATCATCAATTGTTTAAAAAAAAAAAAAAAAAAT
>NW_027104890.1:425122-454660 GCF_000696795.3 Halyomorpha halys | reverse complement strand
ATATTTAAAAAAAAAATTCTCTTTACATAATGAAAATTGGACTATTATTCTGGGGAAAATAAGTATACTTTTGGTGTATACCACGAAGTGGTATATTTTTGAATTTCGTATAATCATTTATGAGTAATATTGGACTTACGCAGGATCCTTGCGGAAGATTTGCAAATACATAAGATACGAATCTATAAATTATTAGGCGGAAGTTTAAGAATTTGTTATTGATGAATAGTGCTGCAAGCTCAGTGACCCAATATGTTTGGGATAGACGGGCGGGGAACTAGAGGTAGCTATTATCGGAGGCCGGAGCAGGTAGGTGCTCTTGGCGCCGCTCCTGTCTCTTTCATCAGGACCGTCCTAGGCCTAACAATGGCAGCCTCCAAGAAGGGCGGTCCAGTCTATTCTCAGTTCTAATCGTTCATCATCATCATCTCTCATGGCCGTTGTCTCGGATAGTCGTCTCAGTTCCCAAAAGGTTTTTTGTAGTAGTTTTAGGGTAGCCAATATTTTTTTAAAGTAGAACATCACCAATTCTACTGAATGTAGGGTTCAATGAATACTGGTAAACATTTTTAAATTTAATTTATCATCATATGAACAACGTGGCGATACATATTGAACAAGCAATAATATAAAACTATCTGATAATATATAATATATAACTTATCAATGCTAACGTTTCTGTAAGCTTTTTAGCGCTTCTTTTGGGTTACAAAAGACAAAGTATTGTAAAGAAGATCATAAATATATAGTATAATATTATATTACAGTATAATGTGATATATAATACATAATATAATAATAAATATTTATATATACACATACATATATATATTTCTTTATTACATTATATAATGTAATAAAGTAATACCTATTTGACTGCTAGACAAATTGGTATATATACAAATAATATTACTTCTACATAATAGAGAAGATATAAATTTCAACTTGTAGATTATTGTTACTAAACACTGGAATAAAAAAAAAAAAAATGATAAGGTGATATAATTTAGTGATGATCATAATATTATAATAGTAATAATAGTAAATATACAGTGTTGAATAGTTAAATTAAAAAGGAAAAAAATATTGATGTTTTGTCTTTTAATAAGTCGATGGAATAGGGCTCTCCAATTGAAAATCATATGGTTTTTTTTTTATACTAATATAAGATCCAATTTGTAATGAACTGACCTTGAATGAATTATTTTTTATAGCGAAAATAATTAGTGTTGTTGCAATAATTTCATCATATGAATTACAAAAACTTTAGGGAAATTATTAGTTGTAAATTCCTTACACCTAGCTAACCATTATGTAATAGGGGAACAAAGTAATTTTATTTCAATTGCATTCTTGGTTAGGATACTAGAAGTTACAGTAACGTTTAGCCAAGGATGTTAAAAATCATTCGGAATCCTCCAGTTCAAGACTAGAACTAACTCAACCCTTGATGTTGAGCGGCTTCCGGTTGGAGTGATGAGGTGTCGGCGATGCCGAGGCACGGATTTCCTTCTCCATTCTTTTCTAAGGTGTTAGTATCAGTCTTTCTGTATCAACTCCAACAGGCACCATTGTTAGAGTTCCATTCATCTATATTTCCCTATTATCCATTTGTCATTTAGAAATATTCATTTTCATTTATGATCTATATCATATATATGTATATAAAGTACTCATGAAAAGTTAGGAGGAGAACTAAGAATCTATACTTATCTAAATTGTTTATAACTCGACGAAAAAAAAAAAACCCTCATTACGTATGATACTACGTCTAATGTAATAAGTCTAATGATTATGCTTATTTTCGGAGGGTTGTTAGTTTTCATAGAAATTAACTACACTATGAGAAAGAGCTTCATAAATGAAAAATTCATTAATTTAAAATTTCTCAAAATGTTGAAGTTGTTTTGATCCTATATTAGTCATATAATTATAATACATTTAAAAATTTCTATTTAGTGCAAATCTTGAGAAATGGTAAGAACTTAAAAGTATATGGAATTCATTCTTTATTTATTTATTTTTTTTACCCTCACTGCTTCAAAAATTTTTATTAAATTTAATAAACATTACTAAACTTAACCCTCATAGAAACAGTCCAAAAAGATATCTGTGATTTTGAAAAGTCACTGAAAAGCTAGTTCCTGTTGGAACGAGCCAGTTCCTCTATGATTAAAGTTTTACTAAAATACATATACAGCAATCGAGCTATTATCGGTACATAATAGAACCTTTTCGTTCCAAAAATAAGTTTACATTGAATTATCAACCCATTTCCATTATTCTTTATCCAGAACTTAGATTATATTCTATTGAAGTGAAATATGTTCTAAATGGAGAGTAAGTTATTGATCGTTGGTAAGAAGATGGTCGGAGGTGCGTTGAGTGAAGTTAAGAACAAAAATAAACCAAATTTATTTTTTATGGAGTCCCTTCGTTTCGGACTAAATTTCATGTGTAAGTACTGATCAAGAAAGGGACCATGATGTATTTCTTTTTTTATCTTGTTTTGTACTTAGCCCTCATGAAGGCCTGAAATTAAGACCTAAAATTTGGAATTTGAGAAAAGAAAAAATTTTATTTTTGTTCTTCACTTCACACCCCCCCCCCTCACCATCTTCTTATATTCAAATATGCTCTCATTGAACTATTTCGAGTATTGAAACCATAGTGGAACCGCTGCCCTCCCAACTTGTCTGCTAACGAATCTGATACTGCTTTTAGTATCAGTTTAACTATATTAGTTGCGTCTCTATATGTCATTGATTAAGTGACAGACAGGCGAGACTTAGTCGTAATTTATTGAAACTCCAGAAGGCCGGCTTGTTCTTGGAAGTAACCGTCGTTTCTGTGAGGGACGGGTATTCATCTACCGCCCCTGGGGTCGGTAAAAAGGTTAGCGGTTTCTTTTTCCTATTTCGGCTACCACCCACGGTCCCTGCCATCTCTTTTTCTGCTTCTCTCTCTCCTCTTTCTTTTCTCTGTCATTCTCACTCTTCTCAGGCTCCATAACACCTACCTCCCCCCATCTTGCATGGATCTTCCCTTTCCTCAATAGGGCTATTTTACTTTTTATATTTGTTATTATTTATCCTTTTTTTAATATTGATATCTTTTTGTAATTATCACTTTTATTTTAACATGTTTATTTTATTTTTTGTAGTGTATAAGAGTATATTTTATTTAAAAACAAATTTGATCCTTTTTTTCTCAACTTTATTCTTTTCAAAACCTTCCAACGTTTCGACCCTCAGGTCATTTTCAAGTATAACTTTACTTTGTTGTCATTTTCTCTTTTAAAATTCTTAAAAATGCCGGCTAATTGCCTTTGTCCCATCTATAACTTCTTCTATATAATTCTTTCTTAAATTTAAAACTTGTACTAACCATTTCTCTTCTTTCTTTCATTTACATTTGTAGATGGGACAAAGGCAATTAGCCGGCATTTTAATGAATTTTAAAAGAGAAAATGACAACAAAGTAAAGGTATCCTTGAAAATGACCTGAGGGTCGAAACGTTACAAGGTTTTGAAAAGAATAAAGTTGAGAAAAAAAGGATCAAATTTGTTTTTAAATAAACTAAACCACTCTCAAACAAGAATATATTAATAAGAATTAATCTAGTATATTTTATATTTTAATTAAATATAGTTGTGATTAACCAATTTGAATTCTTATGTGTGTGTATATATATAATGTTTATTATTTATTTTACTGTAGATAATAATTCAAATCTATTTTTGATGAAAAAAAAAAATTCATGTTAGGATAAAAGAGAAACTTGTAAATTGAAAATAATGGAATATATATAATGGATAATGAAAAGCTAGGAAAAAAAAAACCTGTAAAGAACAAAAAAATAGAAAAATCATGTATCACTGGAATATTATTTAAATTTGTATACAATGACTATTTATATATAGGTTTCCAAACAAATTGTTCATTTTGTTGTTTTTCAGTATGTTCATAAGTTTACTTAGACAATACAAAATAAATACCTATCCTGTGTTCCAAGTTTCCGATTTACAATTTTATTCTTTGTACATTCCAGTTTATATTAGTTTTCGAGTAGATTTCTTACAAGACCAATGCTACCAATTTCATGGGGTGCCATCAACCAAAAGACCTACTGAGTTACTGATTTTCTGTCCTACAATTAATTTATTTTTTCCATTCAATTTATATATATAAATAATTATATAACATATAAGACAGTTAGACAATTGCTAAAACAATAGTATATTCATTATTATAAATCAAAGGTTACCGAGCTACAACGGAACTAGAGTATCAAAGTAGAAATGAACTATTCTACTTACCTAAGACAATAGAATTGAATAAAAGTACCTTTTTACAGTTTTAATGAATCTAACAATGTACTATTATAAGTAATTGAAAGTATCTTTAAAAGTTATAATTATAAACAAAAAGCTAATCATTTTAAAACAACTAACAAACATTTCTTATAACCTTCTTATGATAGTTCACCTATGGCACGCTAGGAGTGCTTCAATGTAGAAGAAGCACAGTTACTTAAATTATGAATATAATTTACATGTAAATATTTTTCTGTTTATTTTTTAATTTTCCAACGATTTTGTGAGCATATGTTGAATTTCAAGAACCGTGCAACCTCCATCAATTTTGATTCTGATTCATTCACCAGAGTTTTATTCTAGATGGGACCGAGTAGGCATCTAGAGTACCCCGGATCTCTACTTAACCCAGTTTTTTTTTTTTTAACACGAAAAACGGATAACGAAAAATTACCATAAAAAGAGAAATATATTGATAAGGATAATGAGAAAAATAATTAATTATAAAAAAGACATGCCGACTGGTTAGCACATTCCAGCGACAGTAAAGGGTGGCAGATACAGAAGTTCTCAGGCGGGTTAAAAGGGAACTTGAAAAAATCCTGATTTTTCTCTTAAAAGATGAATAACTTTAAAATTTCTTTTAAAATAAATGCTTGATTAATTCATTTATAAATAAGTGTCTCCAGCTTGAATGGTCAAGGCTTTAATTTTAAAGATAATTCATTCGAATAATTTACTATATTTTCTTTTAAATTAATTCGATTTTGAAAAAATAATTATAAATAATATTTTTACAGGAATTAAATTAAATTTATTATAAGACTTAATTTATATTAAGAAAACTATTTCTAAATGTTTATGCCTGTATAATTCATAGTGGTAGGTATTGATAAAAGAAAAAATCTATACTTTGTGTAATTTTTTTGTTAAACCTGAAGCTTTTGAGTTTGTTTAAAAATTTAAAATATTTATTCGGAACTTTTTTTTTTTATATATATAAACATTAAATTGTGAATAATATATTATAGCTTTCCATTTAATGATGAACAAATGATTTAATTGTTTATAACCAATAATATGTCTCAAATATGTAAATAATGGAATTTAATAAGTTATCATTTTGCCATAAATAATACAATTTCTCAATTCATATATTTATATTTGAAATCAACAGTGTAATCATTTTATTTTTAGAAAGTTAAACATCTCTTGTAACCTCCAATAGATTATACAGAGGAGTTGCTATCAGCGTTCATTCAGTTATCACCGCTGGTCTTCTTTCACAATATCATCAATGATTCCAATGATTGTCCCTAAACATCTAGGAACGCCGTGGATGATGCCAAACCCGCACCTCTTCATTTCTGACCTCAATATTTCCAGTTATCAGGAGAGAATGTTAATAGTCTCTTCATTAGTCCGTCGTTATGCATATTGCCATTTTCCGAATAAATTTATGGATGGTATTTTAATTCTAATCCATTACTTATTCATAAATAATATTTTAAAAAATATTGGGTCTTCTGTGGCGCATCATCTTAAAGTAGAGGTATGAAACAAGCGATCCGTATAAGAGCTAAAAATTGAAACAAAAATTAAATAGATTAGAGTGCCCATTTATTGAAAATAAACGAAAGTATTACAACGAAAATTAAATAAGTGAAATAGACGGAAGTAATGAAAATTAGTTATAAAAAATATATAATATAGGAAGTTATAAAAAATCACCATATCCACTTTTGAAAGACAGTTATTCAGAAATTAGTATGGAAGCATCTGATGTAGATAAATTGATTTTTTTTAAATATTGTTTAGTATCACTTTTCAAAGAAATATATTTAAATTTAGAATTAAAATGAATAAATTTTAGTTTTAGAATTTTTTATTTGGCAAAATCCTTTATTTTTTAGAATTGAATGTATTATGTAATAAACTATGGTGAAAGTACACACAGATATAACAATATAACCTTACTCTTTTTACCAATATTTATTTTTCCCCTTTATTACATTGGACTCCTAAGACATTATCAGGCAACTGAAAATCTAGAGCGGTGCATGTATAACATAAACTTTCACTTACCACCCTGCTTTGAGTTGAAATTAATCGTCACTAGTTTCTAACATGTAATTTATATTATTCACTGTAACAATAATGCCCTCTACAAATTATCCAGATAAGCCTTTCATTTAATAGATTAATATATATTTTCTAAAATATGGTTTTCCAACGATATATAATACGTCTGCAGTACTAAAATTATTGCCGGAAATAGTACTTTCACCGTGGAAAAAATATTTTTCCCCTTATCTGTTGATTATCAAATCATTTCATGATTCATATTCATCCGTACTTATAACCACAAATAAAAATATGATGTGTTTAATGATTTTAGAAGTGCATTACAGAAAGATTTTTTAAATATTCGTGATTTAAGCCCTGTCGGATTATTTCACTGAGGTTAACATCCAGCTGATATTAAAGAGCATTTAATTGTACATTGTGATACCGAATTTAATCAAAATCTTTTGAGGCCTTTTTTTGTTAAAAATCGAGAAAATGTGAAAAATCCATTCTAAAAAGTGGTACTTTGATCTGTCAATTTTATCGAAAACGTTGATGTGACATCTCAGGCATATATCCGCCTTAAATATGTAATTTCAGTTGTGTATAGCTTTTTGTTTTTTAACTAACGGTTTTAACTAAACTCAGACCGTTTTGCGAGACGATTAATTTTAACTCAAAGTAGACTAAGTCAATGTTGTGTGATGAGCGCACCGTATCAGATTTTCATTATAGTGATGATTGTTTAAGAATGGAGAGTACTAAATATTGTTGAAAAACAGTGAGTCTTTTTTATTGTATTTAAAAATTAACTAAATAAAAAAGTTTTTGTAGAACAGCCATGGATTATTCGTTATGTAATCCCTTGCAGTACACCATAATGAGCGTACCAATTTTCAATGGCTGTAGGGTTAGTAATTACATAAGATTGTCAATACATTGATTTCTTCAAATATCACATGTCTATAAAAAGAAATTTGATTAGATAATTTGGATGATTTTTATATTCCTTGGAGTGCTGAATCCTAATATCAACTTTTTTTTATCCAATATGTACAAATTTTTCACAAATCCATTCTGTAAAGCCAGTATGATAGCACAAAAATAAAAAAAAAACGATTTATACCCTGGGAGGGAGGGAGGAGTCAACCGATCTACAATGTTTTATGGGATCAAAAGTATTTTACAGTAAACTGAATGGCACAAATTGGATTTTACCAGTCTGACTTTGAGTGGCATTATTGATTTCAAATCCAGCTAATGTCATTAGAATAAGAGAAAACTTGGTTTTTAAGTTCTACACAAAACCATTCATACATGTGTTTATATCTTTTTTTTAAACTGGATTATTAACAGTTAAGAGTAAAGAGTGCACTTTCGGTGAGTAAGCAAAAAAAAATCTCTTTCTTCGGTTGATAAACTCTGGAGCACACCACGATTACATCCTTGCATAATCGTTGGTCCTGGGGCCGCCCGTAGCTCAGTGGTTAAGACACAGTCTTACCAATTTGATGTCTATTGGCGGTGCCGGTTCGAATCCGGCCTGGGACGTTGTCTTTTTTCATTGAGTGGCGGTCCCACAAAACGATGAACTTAGACCCCCCAACCACGGTTAGGCAGTACTTCTGGGGTTGTAGTTATTTTCTTGAGTCAAATTTACGATTTAATTCATAACACTCATTAGTTAAGAATTTCTTCTAATTAACAACTTTTTTTGGATTATTACTTTTGATCGTGTTCATCTAATAAAACCATCATGCATCTAATTTATTATGTTTTACTATTCGAAAAACGTCCCAACTTCTGCTTCTCCTACCAGTCGCATCCAGATAAAACTTTTAAAGGTTTGACAAGGGTATATTAACAATATAAGCTTTAAACTAAATCTATCGTGTTTAGATCTAGTATTTTAACAAATGCACCAATGTTTTACTACATCTACATATTTGGTCGTAATTCCGCTGCACTTATACCATAGTGATTTGTCGTAAACGTTACTCTTAACCATTGTTTGATCCTTATCTGATTTGATACTTCATAATGTTTAGAGCTTTTCGTATTAACATATATCCATCTTGGGGAACTACCAATCCTTTACATATCAATATCCTTGAGGTTTAGGATTCCGCGATAGACGGCTGGCAGCTAATGCGATCAAACCGGCGTAATAAGAGTTGAAGGATGTAAAATATCTGTTGCCTCTCTGGAGAGAGAGTTGCCTGTTATCTCGCTGTTATCAGTGGACGATAAGCTGCCTCCTTCCACCTCACCTGCCTTCCACCCGATCCTTACTAACTTATCTCTCCCACCGCATTTTATCTTAACTTCGTTTATTATTCCCTGATAGCGTCTTAGTTTAGCTCCCTCTCAACGCTCTACTTCTTCAACAGTTAGTTTTCAACTCTTCTCCTTCAACTGGTTTTGATATTGATAAGTAAGAGAGTTTTGTAAGGGAACTAAGATTTCCTTGCTTTCTTCAGAGCAACTAAATAAAATTACTGACCGATTTTTGTATTTTTTTTTTCGTGCGCACCTACAAATTATATGCCGCTTTGAGTCCGTATAGTTGGACAAAGTACTAAAAGCTTAAGCACTAAACCGATTGGGAAATGAATAGAAGTCAACAGAAACACAGAAGGGAGGATTGTGTACGGTCGGCATAGAAAATTTGGATTTCGATCTTTTTCAGTGGAGGGCGAGAAGATACGTAAGCCGAAATTGTTTGTTTTATCGGTATTAAATAAATAAATTTATTTATAAATAAATAAATTTTATCGGTATTAACGAACCTTAAGATTCGTTAGGCTTTGCAGTTCAACTCAATAATTTGAAACTAGAGGGGGACCAGTTATAGCCAAAAATTCAAAGATAATTGGTGTTGAAATATTCAAGAGGATGAGAATAGAAAACGAGGGTTTTTCGAAAATTAATATAACCACATTTTTTTAGTTGGCAAATTAAAGTTTCCTCTGTCTAAAAGGTCTTACTAATGAACATTTTCATTGAAAATTTATCTTGAAGATGAAGTGCATATAGTTGACCGTACATTACTGATTGGAGAAGATGGTCGGGGGTGCGGTCAACAAAGGAACAACATAAATAAACAAAAAATATTTATTCATGCCGACGTTTGACCTGATTTTAAGGTCATCATCAGGGCTATAAAAACAAAAAGACAACACCATCATTTAGAGAGAAAAAATTATATAAATAAAAATGAAATAGATAAATCTATATATATAAATAAAATAATAATAATAAAAATAAATAAATACAAATATACAAAATAAAATAAATAATAGACTCAAAATTTTGGAAATATACACACTTAATGGAATGAAAATATAAATTAGTTGATTACTAAGTATGGACAAGACAGTAGTAGATTGAGTATATTATTGTTTATATACATATAAATGTGAGCAACAAATAAATATAGTAGAAAGAATCCATAAAGAAGTAGGAAAGAACAAAAAAAAATTATCTTATCTGCGGCTGATACTCCCATAATATGTTTTAAATAATAATTTTCCAAAAAGAGATACTTTTGATTAAAAACTGTTCGTTGTATTGTAATTAATTTAATTGGTTTCATAAATATTATTATTATAATGTGGAATTATTATTCCAATTTAGTTGTATATTCTTTGGTACTAGTAGTTTTTCCCTATCAAATAATCCTATATAGGACGAGCTTTATACTCCATTCTACGATTTTTTGGTATTTCAGTATTCTTTTTAGAACAGTTGAAAATGGTACAAAAGGTTTGGAAATAAACTAAAAATACTAATTAAATTAATAAGTTAATTATAATTTTCTCAACTACCTTTGATTATCATTGGTCCTGGCTCTTTGGTCTGACTCTCCACTTGCATTGACCGGAAAGGGATGGTGCATCCTGTCAGAAATGTTATGGCTTCGTTATTGATCGTATTGGTTAAGGTTACAACCATTCTCACCTTAATACAACAGTATAGTGTGTAGATATGTCGTGGGGAAATGATGGAAGTAATTTGATCGAATCCCTTACCTGTATTAGTGAAAATATGGTACACTATTGTTTAGATATTTAAAAATAAAGGTACATTGTTATTTATTGTTTACAGTAACTACAAATGTTTAAAATTCCACTAAAAATATCCTTCTGTTTCTTAAAAATATCAGCCTAAGGACCTATTTCTTCTGTTAATCAGTTTCGAATAAATAATTTGTGTTTCAGTAACTATTGTTGTATTGTCTACTCTACATTTAATAATGAATGTTTTACTAAATATATACTTTTAATATATTAACAATATTATTGTACTTCATCTTCACTAAAATAGTTAAGTGGTTTGATCAAATGGCTTTCATTCTTTAGGGAAATCACCCTTACATCTTCCGTACATTGTTCATGTTACCTTAATGATTTGATCAAATCTCCATTTTTAATATCTCCCTGCGACAGATATACCGTTATTTTAGCAGTGATAGCTCGCTAATCCGAAAACAACATTATATATATATTTTTTTTTTTAAAAGTAAAAAACAAAAATTAATACTTTAGTTTCGAGACCCTTAGAAAGAATTTTCTGCCTGAAAATCAAATAAGTGTATTTAACGAATATTCCCTCTCGAGAATCTATTGATTTTTTGTAGTATTGAAATCGTATTGCTTATTTTTTTTCTGGTTACGGGGTTACATTACAAGGTTACACAGCTTAAGCTACAATATATAATTTAGATAATAATTATAGATAATTAATATGCTTTTATTACTTGTTCTATCTATAATTACCTTTGCTTTATTTTTTGTTTCAGGTATTTATCATACTTCTTTTGCCGTAAGTAGGAATTTTTGCATTATGATAATTGGAGATGAGATTTTTTTGTAATGTAAAAGTTAAAATATGTACTGATGTATGTAATGTGCTTATACTTAAATATATAATGAAAACGTAGAAATATTGATAGGAATTTATTAAAAAATGAGAATATTCAACTAACTTCAAACAAGCATGAAAATGAAGAAAATACTATTTTCCAATTTGTTTAAAGGTTTTTAAAAAGAAATAATGACATTTATTTGCTGTGATTATTTGAACTCGCCTTCCACATTTTTTTCATTAGTAAATTCGCAAGTGTGATTCATCTGCAAGTTTCCAATAACAAATTGTCGACGATTGCGTCAAAAGATGGATTTACATCGACCGAAATATCGTTTCACTTCCTCAGACGTAATAGGAGCATACGTCGCATTACAAGACAGGCTTCCCAGAAAATATGTAACGATAAAATATGTTAAATAAAATTGTTAAAAATATTATGAAACATATTATAAACTTAGCGTAGGCATTATTATAGAAGTTTAAAAAAATTTAAAAACACGAAAATCCCTTTTCTTATAGCAATTAGCTTTTCCATTCTTCATACAAATTAATACGTTATAAGTTTTTCTACTTAAATAATTTTGACAACTTTTTTGATCAATACATTTATCACTTAGAAAACAATATTACTGAAAACTCTTTTCGCTATTGTTGTTTTTTCCCAATTCACAAATCAGTAAACTTTTTACTTTACTTCTTCTTTTGAATTTTTTTAAAAACAGGAACTTTGGAACAAACAGTCAGTCAATCAATCATTTAAACAAGTTCCAGCATTATTACTACCAAATTTTAATTTATTTCCTTCCCCCCTTTCAAAATTATCGATTTGAATCACGTTTTCTAAATTTTTCTATACTTGCTGGGAAACTATTTTCAAATAGTTTATACCTTTGCCTAGCCTTTTAACCTTTAAAATCTAAGACATTTTATACGAGATGTCGCTTAAGCGTAAGTTATTATGAAACTTGAATAAGTTGCTCACCATTTTTAAATAGACCTGGAGCGTTAATACCCAGCTAATAATATAATATTAAAAAATGTTCTTTAATTCTTGCACCAGGTATAATTTATTAAACTTTATGATTTTTATAGAAATATCGTCTGTAAAATATGTTCCTCTTTACTAGGCTGAGACTAGACTGTTGCTTTAAGCTGGAAACTTCCAATGTTAAGAAGAATTGAAGAAGTAATAAAGGGTTGAATTTTTCCTTGAACTTGTATAATTGAACGTTTAAACCCTTTGAAAAAAAGGAAAAAGAAATTAATTTTTGGAATTGCCCATATATATTTTTTCTTAATTGAAAAAAATACTAGTATTACTTTTGTTTTAGTTATTTGTAAAGAGTGGGGCAGCTCAGTGAATAAGGCGCTGTGCTACTCCTGCGAAAATCCGTCCATGGCTGATAATTATTTATTTTGTTACTGTAGCCATGTGCTGTAGGTTACTAGAGGCCCCCGGGCTCCACCCAGCTTCTGTAAGTTGGTATTATCCATTATTGGGAAAAAATCTGGCAATTGAGCGTGGTCTTGAACATATCACCTCCTTGTACAAGCGTTGTTCCCAAAACAGTACTTCCTTATTAAGTACTGAACGCCTGACTCTTCTTGGGTTGTAGTGGTACAGATGTTTTCAATTATTTTCAAACTTTTCATCTTTTCTACCTGCTTTTCTTCTAATCTGAAATTTTTTGTTTGAATAGCTGGGAAGAACTAATTAGAAATGCAAACAATAAATCCGAAATTGTAGTTCTATTGATAGTTAGGGTTTCCCAGGGTTTGTTATTTCAAGATTTAGCTTTTAAAATATGGATAATGATTAATAAGAATTTTTTTTTATATAATTCTGTATGACCTATTTATTTCATAAATAAATAACGAATGTTTACAACTTCAATAATGCTTATTCTTTGGTTTTTACTTTAGACCGTCCTAAGTCTCTATTTTTATGGCCGTCCGTTCCTGATCCGATCAGTTATTTTTATTATATCTGTTTTTTTATCTCCACAAGTATCTTTTGGATAACCATTAAATATATGAATCAAAAATTCTTATCAATTGTAATATATTAAACTTTTTTTTTCTCGAAGATTTCAGATGGGGTAAGCTACATTCTGTTTATTTTAATAATTGTTGTATAAATAAATTGTTGAAAGAGACTAATAAATTAAACATTTCAATAAATAGAGCCTTGTACTGAACAGTGTATCTGTGGTAGATTAATTTTATTTATTTCAGTTTTTATTTATACTTCTTGTTCTATGAATCGCTCAGTAGTATTCTTAAAGATAACTCAAAGAACATAAAGATAACTTGAGAAACAATAGTCATAGTAGTATTCCATTATGCTTAGAATTTTACCTTAAATGTCGTAAGAAAAGAAAATTTACCATACCAATTTATTTCGAAATTATCGTGGTCTTGCTCATCTGACTTATTTTTCCCTGATAAACAATAACTGACGCCACAGCTTGTGTAATGGCGTAGATAACGTTGAAGTTCGCTGATGACCAAGAAAGGCTTATCTGAAATGTTTTCATCTGGAATGCTCCTCCCCTGATGTCATATAATCCTAGATAATCCCTATTACTTTATCTTAGCTTTTATTCATTTTATTATCTTTTCTTAGATTGATTTTCGAAGTCTCTGAGTGAATATAGAGAAGATTTATGTATTGTGTTTGTTATAGAATAAAAAAAGTGTTAGAATTCTTTGAATTTAGCTGGAAACGCAAGTTGAAATATAGATTAGCTATATTCTAGCTAGAGTAGGAAGTACAATATTTAGTTTATATCAACCTAAATGTCAACCCTGAGACCGAAGTCGAATCACCAATATTTTCTGATCTGAACGTAATACAAAACGTTCGTCCAACGCCCAATTCAAACCATTAGTGATTCATTAAATCGCTGTTGGTCTTAAAGTAAGAACACACTAGTAATATCCTAAAATTATTTTTTATATATATAGATAGTTGACCGTATAATTTAAAATATGATTAGAAGATGGTCAAAAGAGAAACAAAAATAGTTAACAACTATTTGTTTTCGGACGTTTCGCCTCACTTTGCAAGGCTTCGTCAGGGCTAAACAGATATAGGTGGAACAGATCTTTTTTAGTCTGTTTAGTTGAAAACTATTTTGTTCTTTTTGACCGTAACCCTGACTATCTTCATATTTTAAAATTGTTTTTCGATTTGTACCAAAATTTTGGCCTTATAATTGACCATTTATATATGTGTAGGTAAGTGATCAGAAGATCACAAAAATTCTTCTAAAAATTCCGAATATTATAATCTCGATTTCATAAAGAAAACGAATCCTGCAATTTCATATCATATTTTTGTACTTCACGCGGTTCGGAAAATTGTTTTTGGTTTGAATTTAGCTGAAATACGTTTATCTTAATTAGAACCTAAAACATCCCTGATTGTTTATCCTGTAGGTCTGTACTTAGATGACAAAATATTATAAAAGTTATGTTGTTTGCCTTTTCAAAAAATTCACATTCGTATGTTAAGGCAGCAAAAAAGGGATTGGTTGCTTGTTGGTTCCATATAGTTTATATTTGATTCCGTAAACTGCTATCAGGATGAGGGCTGTATTTTCGATTTCGGGTCCGTAAACATCTATGGGTTGGAAACTAAGAATTTAAAAAAATTATTATATTAAAATATATTTTCCGTAGATTACGTAGATTAAAAAAGTTCGCCTGCAGATCATAAATAAAAAATGGCGACTGTTTCAAAACCTTGAAAAGACATTAATTTTTCATTCGGGGCTCAATATCGTAAAAACTACCAACAACACTAGAAAATCTAAAATATCATAATTTAAAGAAGAGTAAATTTGCTGCAATATTAGCCCTAATACAGAGCGATTTATGAAAAACTTTATTTCAGAGACCATTGGACGTACAGCTGTCTGCCAGCACTCAAATTAAAGCTAGTTAAATTTACTATAAATTAGTATATAACTTTTTTTCTTTGTAGGATTAGTAATTTTTATGATATTTGACAAAATAAGCTCACAAAATATTAATTTCTAGTTATTCGTATAAAATGTTGGACTTTTGAAAAAATATATAAAATATAAAGACGCACATATGTCTGCCAACACTCAAAATAAAGGAAATTTAACTTACTATAAAGTAATTTATGACACTTATCTTCGTAGGGGTACTAGTTTTTATGATACGCACATATGAAGATTAATTGGGCAAATGAAAATTTGTCCGAACAATTATAAATAAATTTATTTTGGCAAATTTCATGAAAACTACTACTACGAAAATAAACGTCATAAACTACTTTATAGCCCATTAAACTAGCTTAAATTTGAGTGATAAAAACATCTGTACGTCAAATGGTTTTCGATATATAGATTTTTCAAAATACATTTAGTAACTGTACAACATTTTTATGAAATATTTCTTTTTTAAAAGTTATTACTAGAGAACTATTAAACATAAATAGCTCTATTAGGGCGTATAGTTTAGCAAATTTATTTTCTTTTAAATGATGTTCTCTTAGATTTTCTATTGTTCTTGGTAGTTTTAAAGATATAAAGCTCCGAATGAAAAATTAATTATTTTTAACGTTTTTAAAAAGCCGCCATTTTTTATTCCCCCTACCTATACTTGGCAGACTCATTAATTTTTACTAGTAATTATAAATAGTTTTCGTTAAAGTAATCAAAAATTGGGGTGAAATAACTCACTTTTTTCTCCTCTTGTACTATTGGTATGGTTCCACGAGCTCCGAACCAGAGGCCTCTCAATTCATTGTGTTATGATTTTTGAATCTTTAGACTTCTTCTTTAGGTTTATTCTCAGAAAGACTGTGATAAAAATATCACTTCGTCTCTTTTTTAAATATTAACTTTATTATCATTCTTTGTTGCAGCCTTCTTGGTACAGTATCTTCAATGAGGGTCACTTTTATTCGATACAGTGCGTATGTTATGTTATGCCCTGTATCCTTGAGGGAGATCATCTCGCTCTATTTAACAAACTGGATTGCTGGGCTATGTTTGCTAGTTGCTCCTCTCAGCCCGGATTCCTGGCATTCCTCCGGGTCAATAGGTGTGCGTGCTCTGCCCAACGTGTCATTAATGTTTTAAAGTATTTTCTAAAATATTATTTCGCTTCATGAATATTACAAGGGTTTAACTGTTGCAAAAGGGGGGGGGGGATAATAGATTTTATATTCATTTAACAGTACTGGCTTCAAAAAAATTAAAACATTAACTGAGTCCTTTTAATGTCATAGACTTAATCATTTATGAAAATATTAATTACTAGAGAAAATATATGACATAGTTATTTATGCAACCTGTGCCACTGTTTTAAAGCTTTAAAATTCCTTGAGAAGTTTTCATCTCAGGTGTTCATTGATGTTCGTTATCTATAGATTTGTTTCCTGTTTACAACTTATTTTATTTATTATTCCCAGACAATCAAATAGAAGTAAATATATATTTTTTAATGTTTATTTATTGCTATTTACAACTGTACATTATAATACTTTCAGTAAATCTGATCTCGGTTAAATTGGAGTGTTACAGGCGTGTAGAGGAACTACCCATTGGCACCACTCTTATAAATATTTTTAAAATTATAATAATAATTGTTACGTCGGTATTACATAGTAGTTTTCACAATTTCATATTTTCTTCTTCACTGCCGCATAAAAAACCTTTACTTAAAATGTAATGTTCAAGACTTCTATTCTGGTTTTAGACATCTATCAGTGATCATATCTCGGGAGGGCGTAAAAAGTAGTATATGGCAGAAAGAGGTCAAGTGTTTTAAACGCTGTAGTGGACTTTGAAATAGACATAGTTCTTCCTCCAATACATTTGTTTTTCAGATTAGATTGAAGGAAATAAAGTCAGAATTTTAAAATGTTCTATAATGCGTTTAAACACTTGGTCTATTTTCTTTCTCTAGTGACATATACACTTACTACTGATACTTATTTTTACTACATTATGTTTACCTTCCTTTCTTGGTGAAGATTAATCAGCAGACCAAAACCTCTATCTACCCCCCCCCTTAATCAATTTAGTGATCTATATTGTAATTTTTTTTCAATTTAAAAAACAACGAATGAACTTACGTTTAGCTCAGTCTTTTAATTTTTAAGTATTTATTTATCTCACGGCTCTTAAGTTGATGCCTCTCATTTTTTTATTGCTGAAGTGCTTTTCGTCGAAATGTATGTTTTTTAAAGGTTAGTATTATATGTATAATGTAATATTTAATCCAATTGGCAGATACAACCACTTTACTAAATTATCTCCCGACAGTGGCGGAAATAGATGTTGCAGGCTAGGAGATGCTGGTCATGGATGATACGATTTTGCGAGGATCCTCTTGTTTAGAGCGAAGAGTTCCAGAAGGGTTTTGGAGGTATGAAGTATTCTCCAAGATAACGGAGTTCGGGGCCCTATAAAATTTCTTCACTTGGATACTACAAAGTCGACAGTAATTAATCATTCATTTAATTCTTTAATGGTGTTGGCTCCCCTTGGCGTCGCCTGAACTCGCCTCTAAAGTTGACCGAGTCCTCTCTCAGACACAATATTTTGTAAATTAAAGTGAGCCGTTTCGGAATTAAGTTAACCGTGGAAATGTATATTTATGTAGGCTTCACTGCCTTTGTCTATCAGAGACGTTGCTACCATTGGCTAGACTGGTTTTTTACAAAAATTTTAAATAAATAATTGGCCATATATCCCAACTACATTAACATATTTTACTTTTCCCAACTCTTCTGGGGTTTAACTTATCTGAGAGAGAGAAATACTTTATTTATCTATGCTGCCTAAATACATAAGGTTGCTATCTCACACTGCGTACTTATCAATCCGTAATCGGACATATATAAATTACACATATATGGTATAATCAGAAAAAAAAAGATATACAATAATAAGATATAATAAAAAAAATTTTCCCCCCTACAGTTTCCTTTTACAATCCATTTCGGTCTGTACAACAAATACAAATGTTTCATTCATTCCTATTTTTCTTTCTCATTTCTGCTCCTCCAATTTCACCCTTTCACAATTTTTCAATTCACCCGATCAACAAATTCGCTCTCCGGAATTCACCCTCCTAGATCCTCTTCAGTAACCCGCTAAATAAATTCAATATTAGACGGTAATGTGAGATCAGACCATCATTCATAGTCACAGCAGTAGATCAGTTTACCAAGAACAAACAAATAGATACATTTTCCGAGAATAAGACTAACACATAGATTAAAAGAAATAATTTAATGAATAAATACGTTAAAGCACACAAATAGAGAGGTCAACGTATTTCAAATGTTGAAACTTGACTCAAATAACTTTCTTTTATATTCAAACTACATTATATCTGTATAATCCCGATTTCTACCCTTTAAAGGGTTATATGTTAGTAATTTTTGGAGCAAAATGTTTTATCACAATTTCCGCAGATGGTTTTCAAGTAGGCTCTCAAATTTTTCAACCTTTTAGGTTCCAGGATAGGGGTAACATCCCCACTACTCCTCCAATGGCGATATCCACTTCCCCTATTAGCATGAAGAATTTTATCACTACTAAAAATTTATTTGTTTTTCAATTTTTAACATTTAGACTCACGTGACCCCTGAATACATATATGTATTTGAAGTTAATATTATTCAAAGAGAGGATGTTAGGAGTGCGACGCAGAAGATGGGAGCTGTGTGAGGAATGCGGGGGTCGGTGGCCAGCCTGCTTCCAGGAAACCAAGTCCCACTCTGCTGTCCCCGTCAGGTACCGACCGGTCAGTTCTATCTACTTCATTCCGGCCTTCTTTCTCCCTTTTGTATCCTCAATTTTTTTGGAGTAATGTGGAGGAAATATCGAACGAAGCGTTGGTAGAAATAGATAATACTTGCACGATGACTAGACTGAACTACTAGTCCTCAGCACTCGTATATGATGACTATAGAAAGAAGAAAGAAGACTGTGGAATGTCGACACAATCAAGTACATGACGAGGAAAAACCTCATACATCCAGATTTAAACTACCGACTTATGAATTAATATTTTTAGTTATGTTCGAATTTTACAGATCCTGACTTTAATCACAAAAACTCCTTGCTATATATCCACTTACCGAAGTATGGAATTTATATTAAAGAGAAATATTGCGGTCGTGTAAATTTTCGATGGAATTTGAGGACACACGAGTCCAAATAACTAAGTATCACTAAATGTTCTCTGTGTGTGACAGCCTAGCTAAAAAAATTCCCGGGAAACTAAAATTACATATTTAGTACATGTATAGCATACGCCTGAGACTGTGCATAAACTTTTTCGTTAAAATGAACCGAAAGTGGAAATTTATATGTAATTGATTTTACGCTTTTCTTAGGATTTTATCAAACACGACTCTAGCGATTTTGATTAAATTCGGTAAATCACTTTACAATTAAGTGGTCTTTAATACTAGATAGCTTTTATCCTCATTGAAATAGTCTGATGGGGCATTAATGACGATTTAAAAAAAATTTACCTCAATAACATTAACAATGATAAATAATGGAGAAAAATAGAAAAATAAAGAAAAAGGTACATTCATGTCTCTTCCGATCGTATTAATATGTGCTTACATATGTGTAAACTGCTGTATTATTGGCTAGAAACTAACTGCGTATAGTTGCTTGTCAGAATTTACGAATCTACTAACAATAGTTTGGGGGCATAACAAATGGTGGCTGTTTCTATACATTAAAAAAAAAATTATTTTTCATTCGAAACTCCTCGTCTGTAAAACTACCTACAACACTAGAAAACGTAATTGGATATCATTTAAAGTCGAGTTAAACTTTTTACGTTCAATAGATCCCATGATGCATTTTTTTAAAAAGCAACTAAAAAGTACGAAAAATCAGTAGCTAGTGAATTTGTTTTGGGAAAATATGTCTTATGAGTCATTATATGTACAAATGTCTATTAGCACTCAAATTAAAGGTACTGTTAAGTATTTTATGGCGTTATATTTGTAGTAGTTTTTGATTTATGAAGAAATAGTAGTTTTCATGATATATGCTAAAATAAATTAAGTCCTTGTTGTTGGCCTAAGTTCCATGCGGAAAATTCTAATATTATAAAAACTACTACACCTATGATGGCACTCATTAATTTTGACTCGTTACTACCCGTTGTTTTCATTAAAGTAATATGAAAGAACTGACTTTTTCTCCTCTTGGGCTGTTCTTGAGTTTCAAGTTAAGTTAAAGAAGTTATTCCTGAAGTTTGGTTTGTTCTTCTTTAAAATGTCGAAATAAGCAATTAAAACTATAACCATGTTGGCAAGTCTTCCATCATCAAGTATGTGAGTAATCAGTTGTACATCGCCACACAAAGTTCAAAAAGTAATTTATAAGTTTTGTTATAACTTTCTAAAGTTCCTAGTTGTTTCCAGAAGTATTCCTTCTAAAATATCTTATTAATTTTTTTTTTCATTTATTTTTATTTTAATTATTTATTTTTATAAAAAGTAAGTGATTATTAAATATTTCCTTAACTTTCTTACCTATTTGTTTATAAATTAAATAAGATTATTGCAGTGATTTTCCATGCTGTAGGACTCTCAGAGTTATAGAACCGTCTTTTATATTTCTCAAGGGCTTGTAAATTTTAAAAATTATTATTCCACCAGACCGGATCGGTATTTCATACAAAATAAGATCATTTTTTTTATATTTTGAGAATTAAAATATAAAATACATTGTATCTGTTTTTGTTTTTCTGTGTTTTTTGTAAATTACCTAAATGTATGTAAATTACCTACTAAAAGTGTTTTGTATTTAAAGTACAAAATAAGTTAGATAGAAATGTAAAATACTTAAGATTCAAGTAGAGGTGTTTTTTTAGTTTATTTAGTTTACGTTAAGTAGAAAATAAAATACATTTTTTTTATTTTAGGAAGAAAATACAGTTTTAACAATTTATTTCATATTTTTTCCCTTAAAATATATCTTATTTCGTATTTTTAAATATTTGTTGACCAGGTCTGCATAATAAGCAACTAAAGGATATAAAGATGTTCCTTATCTTATTAAACTGACGGCCAAGATTATATTTGGCTGACTGTAGATTAATATTAAAATACAAATTATATATTCACATGAGATACAGTTACAACCCTTGAAGGATCAGAGGTTCAGTACGTTTCTTATTGATTCTTGAACAAAGATTGTGTTAGGAGATTTGCTCATGATGACTCTCAAGCGCCAGATTTTTCACCACTTAAATGTACCCACTTCATGACGCACATTCAGAGGGTTCCCCAGACCTACAGGGTACAGTAAAAGAATAAATGATTAACCTACCACAGCCAGTTTCTAACCTGGATCCTTGGAGTTAGTAACTTTGTACCTATATTTGTATTAAAAAAAAAAGGATAAAGAGGGATAGTTTCGATAAATTTGTAGTTAATAAAGCAATATTTTTTTTTATTCTAGAAAGCATTAGACCGTTAAGTGAATGGTTTAAATGGCACCAATATTTGCAAATTGAAATTGTTTTTGGAAAAGAAGATTTAGAATTTGTAAAATAAGTGTCCAAGTTTTTGGGAAACATTTAATGAAGTTATTGCCTCGATAGCGTCGTCTCTTATCTTCTTTAAATATATTATGTAATACTACGAAACATTTAGGAAACACTCTCCATTCTTAAATGTGCGAGTATTCCTGATATTAAGTATTGAAATCTTTTAGAATATTATAAATGAAGAATCATAGATTCTTCAGAAAGCCAAAGAAAGTGGGCATTCCATTGTCTGTCAAAAATGTTCTTAAACTGAATGTGGATTAACAACTCTCTCTTCACTAATCTCGGAAGTTTTGCATGATACGGTCCTTACTGAGAATAAAAAAGTTTATATATATTTTTTTTTCATTAAAGTCATAAAATGCACAAAAGAGAAGAGAACTGGTAGTAAATTGGCCTTTAATAAAAAAAAATTAAAAAATAATAAAAAAGTTTTGGAGAGTAAAAAGAACTATGTTAGAAATATTCAACAACCTAGAATGGTGGTTCTAATTTGAATTCGTAAAAAAAACAAAAACAATAATAATTAATTTTTAAAATAAGAATAAAATGTATTTACTAATACCAAGTACTTTATGAATTCTTCCCCGTCCTAAATATTGCTTCCGTCAGGGGTGAGTTTTGGGAAAATACACACTCCTCGATATCCCGCCATCGTTACTTGATTATAAAACGTAATATAATCAAGCTAACGACAGACATAATTGCTTCAAAGATGTAATTTGTATTTTGTATATATACATATATCTATGTACTATATATTATTGTATTTTTGTATTTAAATGAAGAATAAAGAGGTTTTGAAAATAAAAATAAAAACATAATTGCTAGAAATTAATGCAACAATTATAGTATTAAAATTAAAACTCACTAATGTATCTTGTTCATAATAAACATTGTCTAATTATTTTACAATATCGTCAAGCTAGCAAAAACAACATTTATATCATTAAATACCGCAATTATTGCTGCCATTGATTATAAAAAATTTATTAAACATCCATGGCCTTTTTTGATTTTCATGTTTTGTTTTTAAATTGCCTCCGACGTAATGAAGTATGATTGACAATATAGTCTTCCTTTATTGGAGGTAATAAAATTATAAATGATTTTATGAAATAAAATAATTATTTTCTTCTAAGATAGTCAACTTTGTTGGGGGTACATTTTATATACGTTTCATTCGTTGTTAAAACACTGTTTAGGGTATTTCGGGAAATTGTGATATAAGATTTTGTTCTTGTGTACAAGCGTAAATCCTTGTTGATCATCAATGCCTATGGTTTATTAGAATAAATTTCATAATAAAGTTTTCATTTTATTATTTTTTTTTTTACATTTCGACGGCCCACTTTGGATCTAATCAGTTTAAATTCGGTACTATAAAAGTGGAGGTGAGTTTCATTTTTTTTTTTAGTTTTTGCAAAGCTCTGCTGTAATATATTGTTGATATTTAGCTAAAGGTTATTAATTGTTTTTTCCCGAAATTGTTAGCGATAATGAGGGGGTAATTGTGTTAAATAGCCCGGGGCGTATTATTGGGCGGTGATTGGGCCCGTTAGGAGCCGACAAAGCCATCTTTATGAATCGATGTGGGGGGGGGGGGGGGGAGGGGAGTCGTCCTGGAGCTGGAATGCAGTCCGGAATTCTCTCAGGTTTGCGGTACAGTTAGTCTGTCTTTACCGGCCGATATCCCGTCATTTAGTACTTTTACGCAGAATTTTTTATTTGTTTCTGATAATTTTGTTTCAGACCACACCAGTCAAAACTTGTTGGCAATAGTGTATGTAATTGATCAAAATAAGCAAACAAGGATTTTTAAAGTCCAATAAATATTTTGTACAAAACTACATTGTGTTCAATTAAAATAAAAATCATAAAAACTAGTGTACGTCTGTTGACATATTTAAATTCTCTTATGTCAACAATTACTTACTTGGTATTTTTGCGCTATCTATATTTGGTTAAATGCAATTAAAAGCAATATCCCTCTCAATTTATGATTATTTATTATTCTACAAACAGGAGGACTGGACGTCTATGAAGAATGCTGACGTAACTAAAGGCTAAATGAAATCTTTAATTAAAATTATGTTACATTTCTTTGATGTTTTATATATTAACAAAAATAATATTTACATGTTCAAAACAAAGATTAGTCGAATTGTTTTTGTCATTCAGAGTCTTTCGTGTTTAATATTCTAATCCAGTCAGAGTTCGGTAACAATGGTGGTTCATCCTTCTGGCTACCAACCTATTTTAACCGCAGTGTCAAGGTCGACCTTAGATGATCCAATCCAAAATGAAAGTCAACCCTCGTGGTGCTACTATTCGCTTAACACTTGCCGCAGGTTCTTAACGTCTACAAACGTTTGTTTGATGAAAAAACAAAACAACAAAAATAGGTTTCTACTTGCTTGTGTGATAATTACTTAGCTGAGAAACTAGCAGGGTCGACGTCAAACATGTGTTCGCGATTACTTTTGGGGTAATTACAATTATATTGGGCGTTTAATATTTTTTTCCTTCCCGCAACCCTTACCGTCTTCTTCATTATTATATTTTTTATATAAATTTTCTATTCCTTGATTCTAAGAGTATCGTTTTCCATGTTATATGGCTTGTCTCTTACTGTCTCCAATGAAATGAGTTAAAATGAAAGGTGAAGTAAATATCGCAAATGCATGATAAAAGTTCAAGTTCAAGTACTTTGTAATCAACGCCCCTCCTATATCCTAGAAAACTGCAATTAAAATTCTCAATCCAATCCAAGCAGGTCCCGTTTATCTGACAGCTACCCTCCACCTCACCGAACTGATGCGTTTCATAAATAATTTTTTGCCCTAGCTGCATATCACTGGAACTCCGTTCCCTCTAACATTCGCAATGGACCAACCGTTCTTTTGTTAAAAATCCTTATATTAAACTACCTTTTACTTACAATCTATTTCAATATTATAATAGTACAGATGTAACTACCTTATTATTTTGTTTTGTTTTTATGTATTTAGTTACTTTTTTATTTTTTTTTTTTTAACTTTGTATTTAATATAAAATTTTAATATAAGTTATAATAAAGTGTTGCAGTACTGTTTTTGGCCAATATATGTTATTGTAATATTAAAATTACCTTACAGTTTTTCTAAAGGGACCTAGTCCCAGAATAATAAACTATTTTCCATTTCATTTCATTTGCTATCCAGTATAAAACAAAAATCAGCAAATATTCAACTAAAAGTAATAAGTTAATTCGCTCTACTTACGTCGCTCTATACGTTCAAATGATTTTATAAATGCATAGAGATTGTATAGAGTTGAATACAAAATATGAGTTTTGAAGTATTACAATATGAAAGGTTCAAAGTTCGATAAAATTAACAGTCGATTCCCCAGGTAGAGAAAATCTATCAATTATTTACAAATGAGGTCTTTATCAAGTATTTACATACATAGAGCTTTAAATGTAAAACATTGAGAGCTTAAATCTGTAAGCTGTTCGAAAAAACACTACTAAGCACTAAAGTGGTTTGCATGTATCTTTAGCGCTTACCCTAAGCTCCATTTTTTTATATGTGCCCAACACTAAACTAGATAGTTCACGAACTGTGCTCCTTCGACATATACCTTGTCCGTATGCTTGGGATTGTGGGCAATTGCCATTGTTTGGCAAGTGTATGGATGTTCTCGCTCCTCAGTAATCATTCCCATTTCCCAGTCTTCATCATATGGTCAGTGAGTGATCTTGATTGTTTTTTTATGATCATTATCTGATAGAGGGAGCGAATTGATGTTCTTCGATGTCCCCGGCCCATTGGTCCAGGAAGCTTCTTTAACTGGATCAGCAATGTCGAACTGACCCAAATCCTCTAATATATCTAATGAAAATGAGCAACTAAGGAAAACTTAATTATAATAAACTATCTAGAAATATATTCAGGTTCGTAAAATCGCTTAATGGTGTGCAAACATTGCTAAACTCTTCAATTTATTTATTTGTCAGAACTTTTTTTTTTTTATAATATTTTACGTAAGACACGATTTGAAACAAAATTGAAATATAACAATAAATATAGTATAATACCGAATAAAAAAATATCCAGTAAAATAATTGTTTTTCTGGTTCTTATTGTTGATGTTACACTGATAAATACTGTTCATGACGTACTATGAAACTATAAAACATATTGACGTAATTTTAAATAAATGAGATACAGGTTATTATCATTGTCGTTTTTGCACTGATATTTAATTTCTCGGAGACACTTTCAGAAAATTGGCTAGTCATCACGTCTAGGAGCTTGTTCTGCGTCATGAAAAAATGTGTTTGCTGATAAACTGCCTGTTACGATATACTGTTCCAGTTTTAAATTTCACCTTCTCTGCGGCTATTAATAAATTGACAAGTTTTACCTTGTTGGTTAAGAGAAACTTCTAAGCTACTTCTTTGTTTTTCTAAGCTTCTTCTACAGGTCTCTCAAAAGTGAATTTTCTTGTAGCATACCTTTTATGTATTCTCGAACCACCAGTTTGTAGGATGAAGCTCTAAAACTTTGTATTGAAAAATTCTACAAAAGTATTTTAATTAAGAAAATTATACAAAAATAAAAGAAAAGGAGAAATAAAATAGTATTAATATAAAATAAAATAAACGACGATAAGAATATTACAAAATAAGTAAACTATAAGGTTAAAATTATTTGTATGTATATTTAGTTTTTCTTATAATTATTATTATTATCATATTTTTATATGTATTTCTTGTATTATTTTTCATTTTTCATCGTACTTTTATATCTCTTTCTTGTATACGAGACATATTTGAAATCGAAACACTCATGTACGCTTCCAATATTCTATCAAAGTCGGCAAAGCAATCAACTTGAACAGGTGGGTCCTGAATTTTTATTTACTCATATATTATTATTATTATTATTAATTTTATTTTTATTTATCCTTTCTCGACCTCAACTTACTTCTTTATTTTCCGTGTCTTAGTATATTAAATTTTGTTTTCTCTAATCTACTTTACTGTTTTTGCGTGTTATTGCATCTCCTATATATTTTTAACCTTATAGTTTACGTATTTTTTTAATATTTTATCATTGTTTATTTTATTTTATATTAATACTATTTTATTTCTTCTTTTCTTTTCTTTGAATATACTTTTTTTAATTTACCTTTTTCTATCTTATTATCTTACAATGTAAAAATGTTCTTAGTTATTTTTGTATATTTTTAGCCTACATAGTGAAGTGGAACGTCGGAAAATAAATAGTTGTTAATTTTTATTTCTCTTTTGACCGCGACCTTTACCATCTTCTTCATTATTATACTTTTTACATAAATTTTCTATTTCTTGATTCTAAGAGCCGACAAAATCGTTTTCCATGTTATATAGCTTGTCTCTTACTGTCTTCAGGAAAAACTACCATTATTGGGCTTATCGAAATTGGTTTGGAGAAATAATTGTACAAGTTTTACCCTCTTAAAACTGACAAAGAAACGATTTATTTGACCATTCTTCACAAACTTATTACATTTAATCTGACATTATCCCATTATTTTGATTCAATCCGATATTTTTATTGTAAACCTTTTAAATAATTGTTGTGGTAATCCTTTAAAAAATATACTGGATCATACTTATAAATTTTGAGTAATGATCGAGGGGATGACTGAATTATAAATTTAATGACAGTAACTAAAAATACTTTATCTTTAACGATTGGTTTTACATTCGGTTTACTCAGTCCACAAATATCTTTCGTCGGTGAGAGGTTAATGATAAGGAGTTTGTATTGTAGTGCTGACCCACTATCATTCTTCCAATTAAGTCCCGTAACTGGGTTTCTTCACCACTACCTGCAGTCCAAATCCTTTATGGCGAGTTGTTAGGGGGATGTTTCCACCTTATTTTATTCTCTGATGTTGGTAGATAATTTTGGAATATAATTTCCCTAACTGCTCTGTACGAAAAATAAGAAAAAAATCCCTAATTATTCCTGTCATAAATTGAAAATAGCCTCAACTATTTCCGCTTTAATTCTGGTGCTTTGCCTAATTACTTAAATATTTTTAAGGAACATAAATATGTCCTTTCTAATATATAGCCAGATACCACTGTTTAAATAAAAAAATTGTTTTTCGTAAATGTTCTGTTTACAATGACACTTTTTTAAAATCATTTTTTTGCTTCTTGCAGTCTTAAACCTCTTATAGCTTAAAAGATTTTTACTCAATTGAAGTAATTTTTAAATTATAAATAACCTGTTAGGAATTCATCACTAAGCCGTGATATCTTTTAACTTCCTAAAAATTCAACCATACGATTGTAATACCTAACAAAATAAATAAAAAAATTAACGCGTCCCTTTCTCAGCTATCATTTTATAGAATTTTATACTTATGTATTGTTTTGGGAGTTCTTTCCAGCCGTCTCCAGAAGGAAGCATTAAGTTGTATTTATTTATTTATTTTTTTTAGATATACTTATAAAGTTATTTCTATAATTTTTTAAAAAATTCTTTCTGAATTACAAAGAATCACAGCTTAAGCAATGTTTTATTATTTATTTTAACATCGAATTGTTTTACTGCCCAGAACATTATTTTAGTTCGGCTAAAGAATCAGTCACTTCTATTCGATATTCGTGATAATAATTGAATAAATTGAAATTTTATATATTTCCAATTTTTAAATAAATGTATTCAGCTTTATATAAATTATACTAACTTTATCACAATAATCAATAAATTTACGATAGACGAAAATCAAAATATATGCAAAGAGCAGAGTTTGATATTATTTAAAATACGGTCCTGAAATTCGGTATTTTAAAATATAACATAAAATACTTTTTTTTGTATCTTATATTTCAGAGTTCGAAATATAAAGTTCGAAAAGTGTTTAGTATTTTAGAGTACAAAATATGTAAGTATTTTGTATTTTTATACAACGAAAAACTAACGGTATTTTATATTTTGAGGAGTTAAATGCAAAGTAGTGTTTTGTAGTTCGTATCATATATCTAGAATACTTGTGTAATGTAATGCATGATTTATACATTTAAATTATTCATAGAAATAAATTTATAAATTGTGAAGAGAATGCCGATTAGAGATCTTTTTACTATTTTATTAAATAAGTGCGTTTGTTTGTGACATATATTTGGCTAGAAAACGAAGTTGGCATATTCATTAAAATAACTTCATTGTTTTCTGAAAATTATTATTCATCGTTTGAATTATGCTGTCCATATTATCTTATTAACTTAATTTAATCATTAATTTCCGATTATGTTTATGATTTTTTTTTTATTGTGATTTCTCCAATCTTTTTTTTTTTTTTTTAACGTTTTGATTTCTGTAATACGAGTGGTGTATTTTTTCGGCGCGGGAGCTATATGAGCCATAGCGTAAATAGGTACGTGCATTAGGTCGCATTGTTTGTTCCCCTCCGAAGTTGAGGCAGGTGCTAGAAGGGTGATCCTATCCCATGGTGTAAAAAAGAAAAAAAAAAGACCATTAAATAACTAGTCCATCTTAATTCCGGTTACATTTGTTCCCATAGTGTTCGTGTATATGCATTTGCTTTATTTATAACCGTATGAATATTTCCATTCCCCCGACGGCGGGCTGAAACATAAAAACAAGTTATACTACACGAAACAGGTAGTTAAAGGGGAAAGCCGTAGAATTATTTCAATATATATATA
>NW_027104890.1:403060-421121 GCF_000696795.3 Halyomorpha halys | reverse complement strand
GAGTTGCCCTGATATATATATATATATATATATATAGGGGAGTAAGAAGGTAAAAATAAAATCGAAAATCATTGAAAAAGTGGCTAAAACTCGTAATGGTCGTTCAAACACCCTAGATAACCTGAAAATGGTAAATATTATTGTATTTAAATATTCATCAAATTTTAAGTGATATCAAATTATTTTTAGACCTACAGCATGTAAGTACCATAATGAATTTTCCACACTACTTTTTTTTTTTATGGTGTGAACCTTAATGGTGGTATCCTTAAAACTTCTGGTTTAGTTCTCCTAGTAGTAGTGATAGTTATTTCTTAGAATCACATGTTTAATTTATGTGGTATACGGTTTATACTATTTAATTATATATAACATGCGTGTGTGATTTGATTTTATATATTCTATATTGTTTTTAACAGGTTAAACATTAATGAAATGTTTAAAAAAACTTTGTTATTAACTAAATAATATTAAATAATAAAAAATTATTTGTATTTTCTTCCTAAAATACGAAAATACCTATATGAATTTTTTGTTTTAAATTTACAAAATTAGAGTGCTACCAGTGGATAGTTTCTCAACACGCCTGTATCACTCCATTATAACTGAGATCAAATTTACTAGATGTATTAAAATGTACAGTTGTAAATAGCCATAAATAAATAAAAAATTTACGAAATAAATGATAAAAGCTCAAGTACCTATGACACCAGTGCTTTATACTTTATGTTCAGATGTTCAGTGTAGAAATTAAGTATTTAATTATTAATACACTATATTTTAAAAACTCTTCTTATTTTAAATATTGAGCTTTAAAATTAATATTTTTTGCCCAATTGTGGTTTTATCACGATTGAGTCCTCGATTTTCTCGTTATTATTTTGTCCTCATATCTTGTTAATAAGCCATAAAGGTTTCAAAGTACAATGAAGCCTCGGCATCCATAAAAAAATAAACAATGATTAATTTTTACCTTACCCTCAATCCGTCAACTCCTAGAAGTTTTTGATTAGTTCTCCATAATGTAAAAAAAAAAGTTAGTACTTTTTATCATTATGAATATATTGTTTCGTTTGGATGTAGGAGGCTGTCGTATGCGCAACGAGTTCGCCACGTGTGTTAGTGTTTCTTGTAAAAGGGACATTGCCCCCCTCCACAACCGCTTCTCCGCATTACATATATCTCTGATCATTTTTCTTCTGCCTTTCTAGGTGGCACTGGAATATCTAATAATTTTTTTTTCCGTTTCAACATCCTGCATTGAAGGGTGGTTCAATAAGCATCTTTATTCCAACCAATTGTCAGTTTTTGATTTATGAAAAAAAGGAGGAAAGTGGAAGATCTGGACAAACAAATTAGGTCATTGTTAAAAAACAATAATTAAAAGTAACCAAAGTTCAACAAATTCTCTTGTTTTTGAATCCTTAATAAATTACAGGAAGTGGGAACCATTGTAAGTGTAGATATAACGCTGAAGATTCGGTGGACGTATATGATGGTGTATCTTACAAATAGTGATATAAGGGAAGGAATGTTAGTATTTTTTTTTTTTTTTTTTTGAAGAAGTTTGTCGGGGGGTGCGGTCAGCAAAGAACAACATAAATAAACAAAACCATATTTATTTATTTATTTTATGCCATATTCATTTGTTTATTTATGTTGTTCATTGCTGACCACACCCCCCGACAAACTTCTTCAAACATTAATCTACGGTCAACTATCTACACCTCATTAGTATTTTTAAATTTTATACGTTATTGCAAAATGAACAAAACAAATAAAAGTGTCGATCAATAAATATTACAAAAAAAAATCTTGGTGTGGTGCGCACATCTCATACCACCCTACAAGTTACTTTCCCAACTTTTATGCAGATTAGTAGGCTCGTGTTGACGTTATCGCTAGTTTTTCAATTAAAAAAAAAAACATTCTACAAACGTGGGAAGGCAAAAATTCTGAACAAAAAATTATATGAGTTTTCAAAATAGTTTGGGATAGTTTCGAGATTATTGAAAAACGTGAAAAATCCTTCCTATCGAAACGTTGTTGTAACATCCCAGGCACCTACCTACCTTTAGTTTGTAATTTGATTTTCGAACGACTTTTCGTTTTGATCTAGGCTTTTCACTGAAACTGACAATTTTGCGAGGCTAGATGTTCTGGAATTAAACCTCAAAACATATATTTTCGTCAAAAACTCAAATTCAAATTTTTTCTATTCTATATTCTATATAGAGGATGGGAGCGAGCTAGTAAGGTAAGGCACGATGCTACTAACTCCAAAATTGATATTCTAGACATGTAAAACGGATTGGCAAAGGAAGAATGCCGTTATTAGTGACGGAATAGGAGCCTGAAAGTTAACTAAAGGTGACCTAGGCAGAGTAGGAAGATAAAGTAGTAAAAAACAATAGGCGTAAGAGAGGAAGCAATAGGTCTAAAGAGGAAAATGAGAGCAAAGGTCTTTCGGAAGCAGCGATTGGAAGGAATGGAGGAAGATTTAAGTTTGTAGACACCTTTATGAGAATACATTTCTTTAAAAAAAAGGCTTTAATTTTATAATTAGTTGTAATATAAATACATCGAATTCTCTTTTTCATTTATTCAGTTTAATGAATTATTTTTTACCCTCTTGCTCTCGCGTTCAAATGTTTTGGTTCTATAACATATTTATTTTATTATTATTTTTTATGGAAGAAGATTATTGATCGTATGAAGTAGAGTGTAGGAAGATTGTCCGGGTGGTGGTCAATAAAGTTACATAGTAAAAAAACTAGTTAATGTTAACTAACGTTTCGCCCAACTCTAAAGGGCTCCGTCAGGCCTGATGCTTAAGGTTTAAGACTGATGGACTTCTCACTTACGTTTTATTAGTTTTTTTTTTTTTGTTAGTTTATTTTAGTACTTGTTAATATGTATTTGGAGGGATAAGATATGTTATTGGAAATATATACCGCCCAAAATTCCTAGACACCCTTGTATAACATCCCCTATTATTGGCATCTATTATAATTTATTATATTAACTAGGTTAACAATCAGAGAAAATACCTCCCGTCTTTCGGAGTCCTGTTTTATATATCATTTTTATTTAACACAATCCATTACGCCTCTCTAAGTGACCTTTGAATCTGATTTACATAAGCAAACTAAAAAAAAACTCGTAATTTTTGGGATCATTAATAGCACATGAGTATAGTTTTGCATATCATTATCCTTCTGTTAGTTCAGCAGTAAAGATACACAAAAATGTTACGTTTTTTAATGGAATGACGTCTGTATTTAATGGCGAAAACATTTACATAACCAACGAGGTACAATTTAAAAAAATATATTGTTTTCATGCACAGTATTTTTATATATTTAAACTTTAAAGGCAAAATATAATATAAAATGATCTAGTTAGCTATATAAATTTTTTTTTAATACTCATATTCTAAAATGGCAATTGATTCAATATTTGAAAGCATTAAATTGATACAAGGAGAATTTATTAAGATTCGATGTTACAACCCAAATTGCTGGCCATTGTAGGGGCTACTTAAAGAGTTGTAGATGTAATGATGTAATATGTAAATAAATTAGCTACACTTGTTTGTGCATCCAGTTTAATAAATAGGTCTGTTGGCATCTACAGACTTTTAAGCATACCTGACACATGTTTTAATGAATCATCTGATATGATATCCAATATTGTTTAAAACGTCGGTTCTCAATTAACGTTTGACGTTTATTAATTGTTTGCAACTCATCTTGTTAATTACTGTTTTCTCTAAACGCACATCGGGCTAGTTCCTTCTTGATATAGATATGTTCAGGCATCTGCATAGGATGCCCCCATACTAGTTCAGCAATATTTAAGGAGATAAAATTAAGCCTGAAAAGTCCTTTTCTATAGATTGTGGTCCGATTGCTCTATAGAAAATGGTATTATGTGTTTTAATAATTTAATAACAAATAAAAAAGAAGATGTAAAAATACAGTAAACACTAAAAGGTGGACAAATATAATAAAAGTCGAGAAAAAAGGAAATTCTTTTTTTAAATTTTGGTAAATTAATGTATTTTGGAGATACCAATAATATCTATTTACTCCTTTTCTGTAGATAATCGGACCCTGGTCTATATTAACTTTTTTGTTGCTTTTAAGGTTTTCTTTAACTTCGTTAAACATTGCATGAAACTGATGGGACACCCTATATACGAATTTAATTGAAACATTTTCAATCTCACTAAAATTCTTATGTAAAAAAAAATAAAGAGAGGGAGATATGTCTCTCTTAAGAGATGTCTCTGCTTTCTGTTGAAAGCAAAAATAATAAACAACTTTGTGCCGTGGAGCTATCGACTAGTATTTGATGCAAAATCGTAGATTTTCGTACTTATTCCAAATTTTGCCAGAAATAATACCAGTGACATCAACAATTTTGACACAAAAACAAATTCGATTTTTCCTTTATTGCCATATGTATATCTACATTTACCTGGCTATATTATGTATGTATTAAACCATTGAGTAATACATCTGTAATGTATGATTTGTTCCTTCTGTCTACAGTCATCAAGTATATGGGAAAAATATTTGTCTTATTTTGTTAGTCACATTTGTCTTGTACTTCTGAATCAAATACTTTTTAGTCATGCTTATTTTGTCCTTAAAACTTAAGCCCCTACTTAAAACATTTTTAAAACGCTATACTCTCTCGTTAATTAACAAATTATTTATTCTTCAAACTGGCATTCCATATTGTTGTAAGGGATTGTAATTAAATTATAGTAAAGAAAGAAATTGATTGAAGTTTTTGTAGATTGCTGTATGAGAGAGCATGTCATATTCCTTGATTAATCCTCAAGAAAGACCTTGGCCTCCTTTCGGATTAAGGTGGAGAGACTCCGAAGCTCAGTCCAAAACATCACCTTAAGTGTTATTAAGATCGAAGGACAGTGTTCGTAACTTGAATTTACCTATCCTTTTCTGTCATATTAGTTCTAGAGAATTCCTTAAATTATTGTTTCAATTCTCAGTTATCAATAATGACGTCAATTCTGCTCGACGTATAACCATGTTTTTTTGTTATATTTTGGTTGAAATATGTGTTGTTAATTGTTTTTTCGTTCTGATTTCATATCTTCTTTCCGTTTATTTCTGTTACGTCCAGATCCTCAATAATATGGGTCCAACAATTGGTACTAGTACCAGTACCACCAGTAGCGGATGTACGGTAAGGTAGGACATATTTACATAACATACCGTGCCTATATTTTTGTTGTATTACACATTTACTTGTTTAAATGATTTTTTATAAAATAAAAAAAAAAAAAGAGAGACTTTTAGATGGAATAGGAAAGCAATATTTCCTGAATTCTGAAGAATAAAACAGAATGGACCTTGATTCCTAAAGAAATAGGTAAAATGTTATATTAAGATCTCTGGTTTTAATATAACATTTATGGATGATTCCAAATCAAAAAAATACTAGAAGGTAAAAAGAAAAAAATGAAAAAATCTAAAATATTTTTCTCTTCTTAAAAATTTTTTTTCTAATTCTTCAATCATATACAAAATTTAATTTACCAAAAAAGAATATTAAACATTTAACAAATATTATTTTATTTATTGTTCCTGAAAATAGAACCGTAATTTTACTTTAATTTGTTAATTTTTTCGGACCCTTTATGTGCCTCCCTCCCATCATACATAGGTATATCAATCATTTTAGAAGAGACTCAACATTTTTTTAATATTAAAAAAGAATTTTTATCTTTTAGATTTTCGTTACATTCTTTTAGTGTTCTATCACACAAAATTTAATTAAAGGGATTATATTCCACTTCAGCGTACAAATGCTGTCTAATCAAATAGGAATAGTACCTAGATTATTCTCAAACATATTAACTCATACTTAGGTGAAAGGTAAAATAGAAAATAGAAAACGAATTTCAGGAATTTTATATCTAAAGTTAGTGTTCTTCTTGAGTAAAGTTAATCCACTTCTCGAATCTAAAGTTTCTTAGACAAATTAAAATTACACACCAAAAACTCATTCAGTTTATTTCACAATTTAAATTTTCATGTGTAGTTTAAAACAATATTTTAAATAAAAATTCAGATTACCTATATGAGATGCTCCCATAATGATTATTAAATAACAATATTCGAAAAAAAGTTGTATATTGACTTTAGTTAAAAAATTTCTCAATTTTTCAAACGCAAACAACCAGTGTCAGAATAATATTGATTGTATCAATGACTGTATTTAATGTAATAAAATTAAATTAAGAGAATATCTTAATTTGTTTTTATATGAATAAACAAATTATAAATGTTATTGTTTCAAAGAATATAGTTTTTTCTCAGCTATCCTTTAATTTACATACATGCTAATTCCAGAAATAAATAAACAGTAAAATAGAATAAATCACTGCAACTTCAGTAGTTGTATTCTCATTGTATACAATCGGTTAAAAGATAAATAATGCAAAAAAAAAAAAAAGATTACGTAAACACCATAACATTTAGCTTTCTTGTTATCACGAGACAATCTTTAAGTGGTTCTTTCGTATTCAGGTGCTCGATTTTATAAGTGTTTGTTTTGATTCTTCACTCGGTTCTTATGAATGGACGACGTTTTTTAAAATATAATTTATTATATTTGTTTTACGGTGGGGTAACGTTGAAAGAGACAGTAAAGTAAAAGTTTTAGTGACGTTGGTTTGTAACCTATGGCTACAAATATTTATGAAAGTTGCCCTTGTCCTTCCTGGAACCAGAGGGTCTGTTTCCTTTGAGGCCACCCTAGTGGTATTCGACAAATGGGACGGTTTGGGATACATTTTTTTTTATTTGTTATTTTTTTTTTTTACTCTTTGTCATTTCAAAATTCGGTTTTGAAAATTGACAAGTATCAGAGAAGATTCATGTTATGTTATTTTTGAAAATGATTTTGTTTATATTATTTTATGGATTTATGAAGTAATGAAATGAAATGAAATAGCCTTTTATTTATGCAAAAACTAAAAACTGAATTTACATGAAATATAATATAAATATTTAAAGAAGATAGAAAGAAAAATATCTACACATTTACACACTTATTCATATATGTGTATATATATATATATATATATATACACACACATACACATATTAATTGACAAAACATTAACTTCTATCAATTCAACTAAGAGTGCTATTAAATTTATTTTATGGCTTAGGGATACATTTTATTAAAGGAGAACATTGTTTATAAAACAGACTTTTTAGATTATTTATGGGATGAAAAGAGTTTTGGATTTAGGGACAAGGAAGGCAATTTCTTTCGTGGGTCGTATATGAACCACAGTAAAATTTACTTGCTAACGGAATTAATTTGCAGTCTCAAAAGGCATATTTTCTCTATTGAGAAATACCGTTTTATTAGCATTTAAAAATATTAGAAGTATCTAAAAAAATCTACGCCTTACATAAGGAAAAGTATTTCTATGTTTAAATAAAGAAAACGATTTTAAGTGTAAGGTGTATTTATGAATTTATGTTTATTAATATTTTCAAAATTATATTATTTTAATAACAACAATAATTTATTCAACATGTCGAAAAGGAAGCATTTCTTTTTCAATAATATAGTTCTCTTTTATAAAATACTAAATTTACATTTCCATTAAAAAATACTGAATACCTTGTCAAAAAATAAGATAAAACCTTAGCATTTTACAAAGGACCATATCCTTGTCAAAAAGTAATAAGCACTATTATGACACGAATTCTAAGGATTTCTGTAATAAAAAAAAAAAAAATTATATACAAAATCCAAACAAATTTTAATTTTTAAATTCAGTGATATTCCTTTATAAACCCATAATTGATAATATTTCATTCATTAGATCGACGTATTGAAATTACAAGCTATGATATTTCTTCTTTGTTGGTGAGAAGCTATGAAGTTGTGATTTATTAGTTGTTTTTGTATTTTCAAGGTCTTTCTGCGTTCTAAATTTGTATCAGGAAAGTAAAAGGTATATTGGCCTCGTTCATTTTAATTTTTTTTAAATTATTTTATATATCCAACTGGATATTTTTTATGCTTTAATTAGCTTATATTCACAACCCAGGTTCATACGTAGGTTTATATGCTGTTACACTTCGCTGTTTTATTTATATTTTTTTTAATTATACTTTTTCCTTATAGAATGCTGCTAAGCTAAATTATTTTACTTTACTTTATTTTATTAATTATTATCTAATTTCATTTTTCATTTTTTTAACAAATTTGTTGAGCACATAAATAAATATATATGGCAACTCTGTTGTGGACGCATTATGGTTCAATAATCATCCATTTTTATCTTAATTGTTTTTCTCGCAAAATATGATTTTCTAAAAAAATAAATATTTGCTTAACTAAGGTCATCAAAATTAAGAATGATTTTTCAATGATATTTTTGGCATGTGTAGTGATTTTTTGAATTTAGCACTTTTGTATGTTAACTCAGTTTCTTTTGATTGTTAGTATTCTACATATATGATTTGAATTAGTGTTTGAACTGCAGCTATTTTCTTCCAATTTCTGTATTCCAATATTCTTCCTTGAAGCGTAATAAGCATGTTAAACAAAACTTAAAATTATCATCCCCTTTAAGCTGAATTCTAGGTGTTGCTCTAAGTCCGACACATTTTTTTCCTGCAGTGTGCAGTTTGATGAATTTTCAACTGCAAAACCGGGAGGTTGGATGTTTTAAATATTACCCCTTTAGTAATTTAAAATTCGTAAAGTGGATAATTGGAGAGTGTAGTAACTTGTGAAATTTGAATATTGTGATTCTCCGAAACTGGGTTTCTCAGAAAGAAAGAAAATACCACCTTGTATGTTATGAAAATTATTCAGCTTTATGTGTGCCCTTCCTTAAATGACCTAAATAAAATACATAATTTTGCATTAGTTTTTTTAACACCGTGTCTTAGAAACTCTTTTGAAATTAGGGAAATACGCTTTTACTTATTGGCCAATTTAGAAAGAAATGAACAATCCACCTATAGATAAACGAGGCGAGTGTAAAAAAGAAGACAAGACGAGGTAGTAAGAGATGACTGACGTCACAAATGTATTAATACATTATTTGTGTAAGGAGAGGGATTTGGCGGGAGAGCAAGACCACGCCCCTCACTGGAGCCTACCTGCCCAGATCTCTGCCCGTTCCCCGCCATTCTTATTCTTAGTTTTTCTGTCAGCCTTCCACAACTTGTTGAAGTCTTGCCATTCCTTCTCGTTTCTATTTTCTCGTAGTCCGCTGAAGTAGTATAGTTTTTTCATGCTGTGTTATTGCGAACAACATATCAATCATGAAGTTGATTTTCCATTAATTAATAGAATTTTGGAACTTTGAAAATAAAATTCTTTATCATTTTGTTCTATGATTCATCATGTATGATAAATTGTATAGTTGCAAGGAAAATCTATTAGGAATGCTAAAAATAAAAATGATTAAATTCGTTAAAGATTTATTTATAGCAAAATTGGAAAAATTAGGTTTAATTAAATCAAGTAATTTACATATAAAACAATGTAATAACTTATCCAGAAATGTTTAACTAGGATAGAATCGTAATTTGTTTATTATTTACAATTTAATTAATTTATTAAAAGTTATTGAATTTTTATATATGTTTTAAACATTATTCATTGGGTATGATAAATGAAAACGTTTTCATCTATATTTTATTAATTATTACTAGGTATTTGGAGATGTGTTGATTCGGGAGACTAAAAATAAAAATTCACTATATAATTATATTTTATGATAAACTATCTTCTTTCAACACTAAACATATAATCAGTATATCTTGTAAACATTTGAAGGGGTTGTTTTGGATTTGAAACTACCTTAAGATTCCCTCAAAGTTCAGTGGATTTCATTTTAGAAATAATTATAATTTTATTAATAGAAATTATTACTGTTTTCATAATTAATATTTTAATGATAACGATAATTATTTTAGTAATATTTTTTAATCAAGCTTAATAAAATCAAGTGAAGAAATTTATTTAAAAAATAAAAATGAACCAAGTGGACACAATAATGTTAAAGTAACTTGGGTGGCATCGGTCAAGAGGTCACAGTTCCCTTGTTCGATCATTTACCTACCTGCCGACCTAAACCTGTGTATTTAGCAGTGGTAATATGTTTTAGAGTTGTTTAGGGGTTTTAGGGTGTTTAAGGTATGCACTTTTATTTTTGAATATTTCGTCAATAATACTAATACAAACATGTGATTTGAATTTTTTATTTTAAATAAATCTTTATTTAATATTTTTTTAAAAATAATTTATTTATTGTTATTTACAACTGTATACACATATATACAACCAGTAAATTTGCTGTAGGTGACATAGTGACGTGATACAAACATGTGGAGAATCTACCCACTCATACAACTCCAATATTTAATATTAATCATTAATATTTAATATATTACGAAAAACAAAACTAAATTTGATTTAATTATATTTAATTTATTTTTCATATTTCGTCTTTATTCTTTTATGTGCCCAAAGGTTTAACCTTAATCGAGTAATTTCTGTAAAGTTTTTAATACTATAATTTAGTAATACTAAATTCCATCCTAAATAATGATAAAGTTTTGTATTCTATTTATTATTATGGAAGATCTATTTATAAAAATAATATTGTTAAGTTGTACAATATTTTCTTCCCCAATAACTGAACCTTTAAAAAAAGTGTTTAGGAATGAAATTTTGGAACTTATCCTGAATAACTATTGCAATTTTTTTTTTTAATGAAACGGAATGGGAATATTTGAAATGTAAAGAATGTGATATAGGAAGAAAGTGACTAAAACTATCAGTCGATTTAGAAGGAAATTTTTTTTTTCATTTTAAGAAGTGCAATTGAAGTAGGATTTGTGAAGAAGTTTAGATTTCAAAAGAGAAAAAATTGTGAACTGCAGTCTGGATAAGATTTGACAATTAAGAAGAACAGGATCGGTCAAACAAATGATTTAAGGGTCATCTTCTGATGAAGATGAAGGTAGATTAGAGGAATGGATCGAAGAAGTGTGTAGAGACTTATGTTTTTAGTGATGTTGGGGTAAGGGTTGTTCTACCGGTCTATGATGTTGAAGTCCGGCACAGCAGCAGAGAGTTAGTATCTTGTTGGCCCCGATTGTTTGCATTAGAGTGTTATTGGTTGACTGCATTGAATGTTTCGAAAGATAGCACGGTAAAGAAAATGGTTCTCAAATTGCACGAAAAACTATTTATTTGCAACTAGGTTTCGCCCCTGTTGTAGGACCTATTCAATGCTCTCTTCTAACAGAAATATATGCGGATGACTTTTCTGTCTATGTTGATTTCAAATGAATACAGGTCAACCAATAACCATCTAATATTAATTTAAACTCAGAGGACCTACTAGATACAAATAACCACTTCAGTATCATAGACCTGTACCATAGCCACTATTCTAACGCTATCAAAACTTAGACTTCTCTTCATTCTTCTACTCTTTCTTTATCATCACCTTCTCCTTCATTGTCTTACTGACTTTGTTCTAAATTTCCAAATATTATTTGGTCTACAGTCGACAAAGTCTTCTCTCATTTCAAATCTACTTCTCCCCTTCATAAACTAGTTTCAATTCTTTATGCAAACGCCACTAGCGTCTGACTGAGTATTAAAAGGATACAAATTTTTCCTTTAAATGCAGAAATATTTCAGTTTTTCCACAATCAATTAATAATAGTTTTAGACACTTTCTTAGATGTCATTGTTTACACTCCAAATTTTTCCATTCTTTGTTAAATAAAAAAAAAAAAATGAAAAAATTATAAGGCAACTTCACACTATTAGTTCCAAAATGTCATTCTTTGCACTTTTTAGGTAAGGTTTTATGGGTGAAGAAAATATTGTGCAACTTGACAATTGTATTTTCAATATCCGATCTTCCATTAAATTCCATAATAAATGTTTTGTTTTTTTATTCTATTTGTTTTTAGATTTTTCTGTTGTATCTACGTACCTAAGTATTAAGAGGATATTTCATGTATTTTATTTACATTTAATATTAATATTACAATGGATCCTTTGGAATATTTCGCTACTATTGTATTACACTTTTTGTTTATTATGAATACATATAACATTAACCAACTTTTACATGATGCTAGACAATACATGTTCCCCTCTCTCCTACTTCCTCCCCTAACCTCTACAAATTATCCCTGAAACATATAACATTAGCATGTTGTAATTCCAAGGTTTGGTGAGCTGAAGAAGTTTAAAAAATTAATAATACTCTCTAAAAATATACTACATGCCACTGTTCCTGTTAAAATAAAATCATAATTTCTAGAATATTAGACATGGCATGAACATGTAGACACCTTGTATAATTGTTGTCCTTAGTATTAATTAGATGTTTTATATAAAATAGAACCCGAAAAATGTTTGTCTCGTTGGGAATGTTAGTCTTGCTTTCTAGAAATCTTGTAACCCACTTTAGTTCATAAACGACGATCGCTCAGAACTAGGTGCCATTGTTATACCTACTCTACTCCTACATTCTGTCTAGACGGAGAACTCTTGATTTATGCAATATCCTACATTCCATTTAAACTTTCCTTTCAAATTAAACTGGTTATTTTAAAGTAGTGTTTGAGCATTATTCATCGATATTTTGGGGGGTGAAGAAATTGGCTAACAATTAATATAGATTTAACAATAACACTCTCAACTAAATTACTATTATTTCTCCCTGAAAAATAAATTAAATTACAAATTCAACCATTTGCCCTTAGTTTATATTTCTAATTGTCCCATCTCTATCATTTTTGGAAATTTAGCCGAGACATTCAGCAAATATTCGTAACGCCGAGACCGAAATGTGGCCCATTTAAAATTCGGCGGTGGACGAAGGCTAGATAGATTGGTCCATAAGAGATTGATGCTGTGTGATCCAGGGCCTGACTCAGACACAACACTTGTTGTAATTGTAAATCGGCAAAAGGCCCCAGGCTGGTAATAAATCCTAGTGTCTGGAGGTCGATCAAGGGCAGTCTATGCTCTGCCCCGATTTAAAACTGCAGTCTAGGAGTGGGACAACTGTTGATATTTGGTTTCTTACTAATTGGAAAAAATAGGAATTCATCAAATTCCTAAATAATTAAGTATATATCTTTATTCATTATTAGAAGATTATAAGGCGATTCATTATTAGATATCTCATTCATGTACATTTAGAAGTTTTGTGTTACCAAATAACTTAATAAAAATAATATAGTGATTTATTTTCAATTAAAATAATTTAAAGTATTAATAATAAAAAAAGTAAACGTACATTTAAATAGATAACTGTTTATTTTTAAATAGTTACTAAAAGAATTGTGTGACATGACGTTTTCCTAAAATAAAATAAAGAAAATTATGTTTTCGGTAATAAAAAAAAAAAATTATTTATAACCTATAGGGTCGGTCATATGTAGTTCAAGGATACTGAGAAACAGATCCGATATAGATTTTTAAAAAATTTCTGGTCTTAATCTAAAGCTGAAAAATATTATTACTCATGAAAAACAATGTTAAAAAAATTCCTACCAAAAACAACTAAACTACAGGTGTCGAATAAAATCAGTTTTGTTTTAAATGTATTTTAATGTAGAATAGGTTCAACTTGCACTCATCGGTCTCTCCAACCCGAAAGAAAAAAAAATTAAATGATTGTTTAAGTTGTTTTTTCAGTATTAGAACATTAATTTATTGCTCTATTGGAAGCCTGTATATAGTTCGCTAAAAAACGTAATTAAATGTATAAAGAATTTGAGAATAGTTACTAGGAATTAAAATAAGGGCGTATTTAAATTAACTGTGAAAATAATGAATTATGTTTTTAGATTGTTAATTAAGCATAGAAATTTAAATTAATGTAAGTTGTAAAAACATTATTGTGTGGTTACGGTTAAAGAATACTTTGGTAAGAAAATATAACAATCATGCATTATGGCCGAACCTGGGAATGAAGATGGCATAACAGTCCACTATTATGTGGGAAGGTTGAACATTCATCAGGATGTCTAACCGTCGGGAATAACCAGAAAAAGTCGTATGATTTCGTGGACAAGATTTTGGTGGATGCTTTGTATGTTTACAGGCCTGGGTATTTTACAAGCTAAGTGACCCAACAGGGAATTTGCTGTTAGGAACCGAAATGATTATTCTTCACTGTATGTTTACACAATAAAAACGTATACCCAAGTATGCTCCTCTGCTGACTGGATTTTGATATTTTTGAAAAATTGAAGTTATATATGTATAAATCTTTTATTCAACAATACCAGATAGAACAAGGAGCTTCATAGAAGGCCTAGGTGTTAGCATCGGGGATATTGCGATCTTGGCGGAAAATATTATTTTGGACTCCCTGGGGTTCATACATCATCACCTGCATGAGAATTAGCTCGGAAATTATTCATTGTTTTATTTATTTATTTTAATTTGTGGACCTGTCGATTTGTGTGTTTTAACTTATTTATTCATTAAATTATTTTATTAGTACTATTATTTATTTATTTTTTAAAACTTATTTATCCATTCAAGTGTTTCTTGTAACCGGCTTTATATTATATTTTCCTTTGAATCTATGTGTTTGTCTTGTTCTCGTAGAATGTATTTGTTTGTTTGTTTTTGGTAAGCTGATCTACTGCTGTGACTATTATTAATGGTCTGATCTCACATTGCCGTCTATTAGTGAATTTGTTTAGCGGGTCACTGGAGAGGATCTGGAAGGGTGAATTCGGGAGAGTGAATTTGTTGATCGGGTGAATTAAAAATTGTGAAATGGTGAAATCGAAGGAACAGAAAAGGGAAAGAAATAAAAGGAATGAATTGAAATATTTGTATTTGGGGTACTGAAATTGATTATAAAAGGAAACTGTAGGGAAAAAAAACTGTTTTTATTATTTTATTATATTATATGTAATTTATATATATCCGATTACGGATTGATAAGTATGCTGTGTATGTAGTAGCAACCTGATGTATTTGGGCAGCATAGATGAATAAAGTATTTCTCTCTCTCGTGACTTATAAATTGTTATTATGCTTGATCCGATCAACTTGTTAATTATCAAATTCTTTCATAATTATTATTTATCTATTTTTATTACTCCTAGCAGTTAGAGTTGGTTAATTACTTCAAATAAACAAAATTAAAGTAACTTAAGAGGAAGCAATTTAGAAAATTTACCATTTATGTCCTGCTAAACTATTTTAATGTGGTTAGGGTGTAGATATATTGACGTGATATAAAATTCCTTTCAATGTTACATTGGTGTATCGGGTATGTTAAACATTTTTGAACCTCCTTCGAAAATTTAAGGTCTAAAATTTATTTTTGATGTATATCGGAAGGAAAATAAATGAAACTGTTAGATCTCAATTATAAGGGTTTTAGACTTGCCTTCAGTAAACGTTATACTAATATAGTGGTATCTCTCTGTCGGCAAACAAATGACCCATTGAACAACTTCTATGAAAAACGAAATGTCGTAGCGAATACGTTAATTATGTGAAACTGAATCAGGGAAGAGAACTATATAAATATAGTTTGGCGGGAACACTGCAGGAAGGTTTATTTATTTATCACTACCACCTACACACTGAGACACTGAAAATATGAATTGGTAATTGTCCAACGATCTTAGGCAGTCGCCGGTTAAAACTTTTTTAGAACGCTCTTCAGACTAATTCTCGCTTCTGATCTCCATTCTCCAACATCTTTTGTCTGAGTTTGTTAGTGCTTGTTATTGTTCCTTTTAGCATACATATATGTATTCCCAATAACGTAATCTGTTATTCCTGAAGCGTTTAATTTGTTATAATTGAACTAGACTTGGCACTGGCTAGTACATTTTTGTATAAAAACTGTTACGAGGACTTCTCATGAATATGAATCAACATATTTATGTTTTGATCGTACTATGAATGGTTTAGTCAAGGGTTTATGCTTTATTTTTTTCCAAGTATAAATATCCAGTGTGTATAAATATGCGGTTATGCACCTCATTAGAGTTTTGTTTTCTTTAATCAATACTTCTAAATGCTTATAGTCGGTTTTTATAAATGTCCATTCATATGACTTGTCTATTTGGGAGTATTTCTCAATCCTGAAATAAGGGAAAAAACTTTTCTTTTTTTTTTTTTTTTTTTGTGATCCATCAGCATGAGGATCGTTTTATTTCGTACACGCGTTTTCTTTTTCTTGAACCTCTATTACTGTCCCTCGAGGAATCATTATCATTGAAATTTCATACGGTGCTTCAAATTGAATTGTTAAAAAGTGGAATAACCATCAAGAATGGTTGCAGAGGAGCTTGTCAGATAAGGAGAGCTGAAGAGGGAAGTGCGTGTGTTTTCCAGGCTCATGAGTAAGACAGCTGGATGATGTGGTATTTCTACGTTTTTTTTGTGGACATTTTTTTTTTTATTGGCTGCTCAATTATTTTCAATGAGAGAAGTGGTGAAAAATTATATTCCGTTATTAATTTTTTAGATAAATTACATCACTTTGTACTATTGATTATAGTTAGAGATGGAAAATTTGATTAATAATAAATAAAAATTATTCTTTTCAATAAAAACCTAAAATGTTATTGAAAACAACAATTTTCAAGCATGCTTTTTCTGCTAAAATCTTTTGTTTTTGAAACAAAACAGAAAATGAAGTATTACTCAATTTAATAAATAAAAACATAATAAAATAGTGTAGACATTCAACAACCGGTTTCAATTTTTATTCAGTTTCTTCCTCCTAACTATAACTCAATTCCTCAATGATTTAAGTTATTGATGAATGAAAAAACACCCGTTTTGTGTTCACAGAGTACATACATCCTTCAAGGAAAGGAAATGAAAAACATATTCACCAGTTCTCATTTGCTTTGTTGTGCAATAAAGAGATCAAATTAAATATGGTTGTATTTGTATAAATTTGCTTAAAATAAAAAAAATATTTGTGTCAGATAAATATCTTTAATTTATCCCTAATCCATAAACTCTTCTGAATCGACTGATTCGAAGTGAATTGTGTGAAATTCTCGCTCGCGAATCACTTGATACTTTTAGAAGAGTCGAATTTTTTATTCTTTGCCCCATTCAATTTGCATGAACTCGAATACAAAACTACGCTGTGTATTAAAAATAATATCAAATAAGTTAAAGATGATGTAATGGGTTCTCTTGTATAGTTCGGCTGTACATAGAATAGAACCAATTAAAAAAAATAATTCATTGGGCTTAGTATCTATTTGTATATTGAACCATTTTTAGCCAATTCGCTTTTATTTTATGAGCTTATACCTAATTTTATTATTGTATTTTTTTTTAGTGTGTTATATAAACCTATTCCTAAACATTATTGTAGCTTCCATTAAATTTCCGGTTGTGTGATGATTCGATTTGGCTTACACATCACAATCCGCTTTAACTTTTAAAGCGTTGTTTACAAATTCACATTATGCTAAAATAACTCGTTTGTGGTTTTTTGCGTGGATTTGAAGAATGGAACATAGGAGGATTGCAATATTATAATTTTCAATTTAAAAAAGATTATGGAAGATTATTTTTAATCGCTTGCTACATTTATTTATTTTTATAAAGGAGATATAGGTTGAAGAGGATTAGAATGTGTTTAAAATACTTTATATTCAAATTTCTAATAATAAATAAATTACACTGTAATATAATTTAAAATGTACATTAGTCGGTATGGGTTTAACACTCACTATCTTTGATGCGTGTAAGTGTGGGACGAGATAAATATAAATTCAAAAAAATTTGCTTAGTTTAGTGATTTATTGACTCCTGAAATTTATGATATTTTTACATATTTCATATTTCCTAATGAGAGTTAATTGACTTTTTCACTAGCATGCTAACCTGTTGGGACTGTTCGATGCCAGTCGCCCTTGTGACCCTTGTTAGAGTGTGGAAAAAACAAAACAATGTTAATTATAATGGTTTGTATTGATTTTGCTCTGATTATATATATATA
>NW_027104890.1:359894-403010 GCF_000696795.3 Halyomorpha halys | reverse complement strand
TTTTTTAATCTGGGCTGTATTATTTAAATATAAAAAAACGAGGTAATTTTCGATTAAATAACCACCTTTTGGCACTTTTTCTTTTATGGTGAAAGATAATTCCGTGGCGAAGTAATTAGGAAGCAGTTAGTTAATTGGCAGCGAGTGATTCACCTTAGTAATGAATGAGTTCCTGTGAGACGTTCCCTTTAATGTCGATTCTTGAATTCCTTGACTCTTTAAAAAACGATTCTTCAGTAGGTTATAGAATTCTTAATACTTTTTATATATTTATATTTAATAATTTGTTTAATTTTATTTACTATAAAAATAGTTTTATTCAAATGAGGAGAAGGTAAGACATTGCAATCTTTACTTCCGGGCGCGGGTTGTGTACCTTATGATATTTTATTTATTATGTAATATCGTGGATCGACTTTGGAATCAGGGGAGCCTTTGTACTTAGGTTCGAGAATGAATCTGGCATTTGAGCTTGAATAATTACCGCACAACCTCCTTTTCGTTGGTCAATAAACAGTAATTCCATACCAAATACTGACTGCCTCGTGCTTGCATCGGTGCCGGTTTGAATCCGGCCTGAGACGGTCGAGTATTCAGTCATTTCTGTGGCAGGCCCACAAAATGAAAACCTGACCTCCAACATGCTTGGTTTGGTTACCTATTGATACACCTCTCCCTTCCCCCGTATTTCAGAAATGACTAGGAAGGAGGAGAAAAAAATTCAAAGATTCTTCATGGGTAACATTGGTTTTTATTCGTTTGTTAAAGTTTACAAATGGACAAAAAATATACTTAATTTTAGCTAGGCAGCCAATAACAGTCCCTTGAAGGCCATGTAACTATTTAATTTTCGAACGCCTCGAAGGTTAAAGAGAATGATCGGTATGCAGGATGGGGCACGGACCAGCCCAAGGGGTTGTTCTCCAGAACCCTCTCACCCTCGAAGTAGTCGACTACTCCCTCTTTCTCCTATTATTATTGTAATTTTTTTTTTATCTGGACGTTTCCTTCGAATAATTTTGAATATGATATAAATAAATTGTTCCAGCTATCGGAACATCTGTTACTTTCTGATGAATCACCTCCAAGATCCCTTCAACGCGACTTAGTAGGATTTCGAAAATACAGGTTCGAATATAAATCTATGTATTTTTCGAAGATACGCAATCGATATTTGTTTTTAAATTGCAACAAAGATGATATTAAGATCATGTCAACGCAGTGCGCTCTGCTCTGTTGGTCGTAGACTTTACGTAAAGTCTCGTGGTAAGAATTTAAACCACATTTTCTAAAAACGAACCAAGCTACGTAGCAACTAAAGGAAGGATTTGACGATAAATTTCAGTACGAAGTTGACAAGTAAGATTTTATATGCACCGATTATTAATAAAAACTAACAACATATTAAAGGGCTCCTTATTTTATGCAACGATAGTTCCTTAAACCTTCTGTTATACTGACGTGTTACAAGTCCAGTGTCTTCATTGTCAGTTCATACCTGAATAGCATAAGGATGCGTGTGGATGGTTAGATTGTTTTTGCAGAAAATGGAATTAAAATTGCGGAATAATGATATATTTTTCGAATAAACACAAAATAAACAATAAATGTTGTCGCGCCCTCCTCTCCCCATTTGGAACTATTGATCTAAATGTCACTGTATAAAACGTCACGATTTCTTATTTATATGTAAACTTTTAAGGAACATCAAATTAAAAGTTATGTTATTTTTATTTATTTATTTAATGTAATTTACAACTGTACAAATAATAAATACAATAAGTAAGTTTGTGGAACGTTTCATTTACACTTGAAAATCTTGGGAAGGAACCATCCGTTTGTGGTACTTCAAGAAATTAAAAGTATTTTAGGAACTATATGAAAAGTTTATCTGATAGAGTAAATATATTAATTTTTTTTTTATTATCATACTTTTGACGCGTTTGGTAACTAGTATTGGTGTACAGGTATACACTAAATATAATTACTATATATTTTAACCAACGCTAAATCTTTCCTTTGCTGTGTCCTTCTGGAGTGAATTACTACTTAAAGAAAACAATTTTTAATCATACTTAAATTATAATGTACCCCTTGAGCAACTGGTAGGTTTCCCTCCAGTTAGCACCCCTCTAGTTTTGAAGTTGCAAATGAGTTGAATAGGCTGAGATCAGGTTACTTGAATAACGTACCTTGTGATGATTTATTAAAGCTACAGTGAATAATAGACCTCCAGGAGCTTCATACTGTCTCAGGCTTAGTAACGTGATAAATTTTTTTTTTTATGATTTCATTTATCTAATTTCTATCACTTTCATGTTTAAGTATGACTGCATACTTCCATCTGAACTGACATATTGGCCAAAAGATACACCGACATCCGGAACTATTTGACTGTGTTATCACTTCGTGCTTCAGTACACTACACATGTATCTATCTCTCTCTAGACACGTATTCACTTCTAATCATATACCTACGCTAGCTCCCGGACCAATATAAGTAAAGTTCATGACATTACAAACAATAGGATTAATCTTAATACCTCCCTGGAGACTAAGATTCAAATTGAGAATGGTGTAGATACACTCACTAAGACCGTACAAACCATTTTACCAATCAAGAGAACGAAGTTCTTCTGTCTTTCTGTCTTTTTTGTTCAAAAAAGTTACTTCCCCCCAAAATACGGTCACTTATGATTTAAAAAACGACGTGCATTGAACCAGAGGAAAAGTTCTGGCTATCTTGTGACAAACATCAACTTAACCATCTCTCTAGCAGAGTAGGCAATACAAACATGACATTTTTTACGTACATCTGACTAACATACAGACCGGTAGCAATACTCTATGATAACAAACACGAAAAATACTACATTACACCTCTCTTAGACTCCTCTCCGACACCTCATGGACTTGAAGTGATAAAGAAATGGCAGACTTATTTGTCTCCCATCTTACAAACGTATTTCAACCTCATGAGGATTTGCTTGACTAACATCACTGCTGAGATATCAAACCAAGTTTTAGTTCTCATCTCCCTCTTTCTCTACCTACTTCACCCATCACATCTTCGGACGTCAAATTTATCATAAACAAACACTTCGCAGAGCAGCTTCTTGTTTTATCTAATTACACCTAAAATAGTACAATTTCTTCCCAAAAAAGCCTTAATCTTTCTGACAACTATTTACAATTCAAATCTTCGAGCTACTTTCCTCTTGTATGGAGGTTTTTCAATAGTCAAAATGATCCCATAACCAAACAAAACATCCGACCTATTAGTCATACCTCCATTTTCCAAAATATTTATTATTATTCTTCCCTTTCTTAGAAGAAAACAATGTTATTCTTAACCACTAATTCGACTTTAGACCTGCACACTCTACAATTCAACAGTGTTATACAGTATTTGACGCTACTGCCACGGCATTAAAAAAAATGTTGCACAGCAGCTTTTTTAGGTGTCGCATAGGCCTTCGATTAAATGTGGCATGGTCTCCTTAGAATACTTTAAAAAAATTCTATCACAGCCTTATTACTTAATTATAAGGTTATATCTTGTGAATAGATATTTCATAGTTATTCAGTTTAGAAAATATACTGATTACTGTCAAATCGGCGAGGGGGTGCCGCAGGGCAGTATTTCAGGTCCGATCTTAAAACTATACTGTACTCTATATATACTTCCGACGTTCCACAAACAACTAATACACTGCTCGCAACTTACGCATACTACACTGTAATACTTTCCTTAGATGCCAACCCAACCATAGCTTCTCACAACGTACAAACTTATTTAATCATGTTACAAAATTGGTTTGAGAACATAGGAAAATCGAATCAAATTTCATTTACACTTTGACGTTCGAACTGCCTTCAATTAACACTTGACAATATCTCGTTACCTAAACGAACAGGCAAAATACAACATAGTGCATTGACCGATATGTACTTATGCCACTCTTCCCACCTTCAACCATTCAGATCTTTCAATCAAAATTCCTCTGGGGACTCACAGTCTCTTTGACATCACAAGAAAATCACTAGACAAGCGCCTGGACATACCATTTGTGTCTAACATATTAAATAAAACTACCAAAACTTTTGATAACTCACTCACTATCATCCCAATCTATTGGTTCAAACATCAATGACTGATACACTACCACAAATTCCTACAAGAATACTGAAACGGTTCTGGAGCAGGGAACTGCTACATTAGGTTTATGTTGGAGTTCTATCAGTGGGTAGATTCTCCACATGTTTGTATCATGTCACTATGTCACTTACAGAAAATTTACTTGTTGTATACAGTTGTAATTAACAATAAATAAATTATTTAAAAAAAAAAAAAAATGGTTATGTACTATATCAGGAGTAGTCTTAATCAGAAGACTATTTCTCACAAATTCATGCTACTGTTTGGAGGTTTTCAAATGGATTACACTACATGCCAAAAGCCATATGTAAAATTACAAAAAATAATGATAATAATATTTCTGTAAATATTAGTATTTATTGTTATTAGTGTTTATTTATTTATTTTATTCTATTTTTACAGGTATGGTTTTGTGCTGTGGAAATTCTTACAAATGAAATAACAGTAAGTAGGAAACCTTAGGTTAGTTTTTAACAGGGAATATTTTTTTTTTTTTAATTTACAATGTTAACACTTTCTTGAGACTATTTAATATTGTTTAAATAAATAACATTCCATTCATTCCGAGTTTCATACTCAAGAACAATCCTTATTCAATTTTAGAACCAAAACATTTAAAAAACTACTTCATGCAGGCTATTCTTCACTGGTCATTTATATCAGTCCTCAAATTACCCTAATTAGTCAATTTTTCTCATTAAATTAAAAATATTTATTATCAAAATTATTAAATTAAATTAAATCATTATCACAATTTGTGATAAATTTTACTGTTGACTGATAAATAATTTAAATTTTTAATTTAATGTGAAAAATTGACTAATTAGGGTAATTTGAGGACTGATATAAATGACCTAGGCAGAATAGCCTGCATGAAGTAGCTTTTTAAATGTTATGGTTCTAAAATTATATAAGGACTGTTGGAATAAAAATGTGTTGAGACTAAAATAGAATAAAATAAAATTTAATAGACTAATAAAATAGAATAGACTAAAATTTTATCAAATGGATAAAATTTTATTTATTTAAACAGTGTTTTTCTTTTTTAGTAGCATTCCGTATAGTTCTGACTGTTAATGTTTTAATTCATTCAAAATACTTAAGGATCGCAAAGACTATCGATTGTTATTTTATGATATTATATTACAATATTAAATGTAGAATTGCGAAATAATATATATTTTTTCAATGAGTAAACCACTATAAAATAAATTTTATAGTGCCGACAAGGTCGGAAAAAAAATGTTAAGATGAATAAAGATTAAACTGATCTTTTACTTTATTGTTTTAAATGGAGTTTTATTTTTGTATATCATGAATTCTCTGCCATTAGGAATTTACGTTTATCCTCGTAGTTTATTAGGAAATGCTAAACAGTTTTCTTTTTATCTTGAGGCTATTGCTAATGAGCTAAAGATTTAAATTTATATTTTTTGTGTTATTGTGATATTGTTATTGTGATACCCTTCAGTAGTACATTGGCTTGATGCAGTGCAACATTCTTGCATCCTTTGTAGTGGGTGGCCTAGGCACGACCTCCCCGTAATCGTTCCTCCGTTATGAATGAGGGCTGGATCCATTAACAGTTGTTGCTTTTACATTACTATTTAGCAGTTACTAACACGTCTTATTAGTAAAACACCTCTCTTGTAAGTGATAATTTGAGTGCAATTTTTTTTTTTATCTATGTTACTAATAGTTTTACATTCTTACTTCTTCCAGTTTTATTTTTGTCTTACCTTTACAAGTAAATCGAACAGTATGCATATTTTAATATGTACGGTTTACTTATTATTTCTCTCTTTCTTGTTGGTATTAATTGTATTAAAATCATTATAGGTACTATGTAATGTCGTAAGATTTCAAAACCAGCAATGACTACTTTCAAATTTCTAATTTATTTTTATTTATTTATTATTCAATAAACAGTATTGCTACTAGATTATGAAAATGTAAAAGGATATTTTTTTTCCCAAAACGTTAAACCCCCATATTATTTCAGTGTTTTTATGAATTTTTTTTTATCTCTTGATACTACTAAAACCTAATACCAAAACTGTTTATTGAAAAAATAAAATAAAAATTGAAAATCAGTTTAAAAAAAAAAAACAAATTCAGGTTTTGTAATGTTGCATACAAAATTTTATATTAGTTAAACAATTTTGCCAATTATTCATTAATATATTAAAAATTAACTTAATAAATGACTTTAGAGAAATTATTTATCAAATAATTATTTGATAAAAAGTTTTATGGATCGGTAATCATTTGTTGAAACAGTTTAGACATTTCCTGGGTAGACGTGATTCACACTAGCAGTTGCATAATTTGCAGGTGCCAGGCACCCGTTGCAGAGAAAAATTCTCCTCCTTATATTACAATATAAGAGACTAAAATATACAGTAATTCTCATGCACTTTTTGGCAATAACAACTATCATTATTGTGTATTGTTCAGGTTACAAATAAAAATGTCATGTATATTTGTTTTACAATATATTAATCAGATTTATTACAAATATTCTTATAAATATGTTACTTATATTGATATAGCAGGTGTAGACCACTTACCTTATATAGATTATACCTTGACGGTTGAAAAGATTGGTGAATTTAATATCAAACACAAATCGACTGCTAAATAAAAACAATTAATTTTATTTAGAATAAAAATATGGAAATTATATAATAAAATTATTCCCAAAACTAAAATTGTCTCTACTTGGAGGAAGTGGAAGAGGACGAAAGCTCCCTGCGCCTATTCTCATCTAGATCCGCCAAAGGATGTCCCGGTAGAAAGTATCTCATCATGTTGACTGTATTATATATCCGGTAAAATTTTATTTATTAAGTTGTCACCATATCGCGTTACTTGGTAGGTGTCAGAATCCTACTGAATTAGTAAATAAATAGCCAGTAGAGCGGTCCTTCTTTCTTAAAATTTCTTCGGGCAATGCAAGAATAAAAATGTATTGTCATGATATATGTATTTGTATTTTATAAATATATTTGTAATTTTAAATGAATAAAGGGGGTATAAAAAAAAAAATTACTCTAAACTACTATTATTCTATCACGTAAAAACATAAGTACTTAAGAACACAATTACAAAGAATTGTTTAATTATAATTACATTATTGCTTTGGGTTGAATGTTTATTTTAATAATTTATTTTTATAAAATAGGTTCCAGCTCTTTTAAATGACTCAAACGTTATTATTTGTTTACTTGGTTGTGTTTAATGATTAGTATATGGTTGTTGAATTATGAAATCAATGTTTTCCATTGTACGAAATATAGTATACAACTGACATTTGAAGCAGCAATTTTTAACAAAGAAGAGTCTTGTTTGTGGAATGCTGCTTGTATTTTCCTTTGTTTATATTTTATAAATGCTACTGATTATTTACGCATAGTATCCACTAATTGCAAAAGAATGTTTGTAAAAAGTTGATTTTAACTAATTTATTTTGCAACAGGGTATGGTTTGTTTTCTGAATAAGACACAGTTGTTATATCTGGTAATGAGAAGTACATTAACAAAAACATTCAATGCGCGCATCGCATTACACAACTATCACTTACCAATTTACGGCCCAACGTTATCGTAATTAAAAAAAAAAAATTAAAAACCAGAAAAGGTGAAAATTATGAATAAACAATTTTTATTTTATAAATACACATACACACAAATATATTGACCGTATAATTTAAAATATGAAGAATATTGTCAGGGTTGCGGTCAAAAAAGAACAAAACAGTTTTCAACTATTTATGGTCCGACGTTAAACAGCTGTTAACCTATCGGCTTGAACAGCTGTTTATCCTATTGTCTTGAACAGCCCTGATGTAGCCCTACGAAACGTCGGACCATAAATAGTTGAAAACTATTTTGTACTGTTTTGACCGCAACCCTGACCATCTTCATAATTTTTTATTTTTCTGTTGCTATTAAAATTCTTATTTTAGGGTTTCTCGGGTTGGGAATAAATTCCTAAATTTATTGTAAGGTATTGTAGCTAGGACTCCATTTTGCGAGACTTGGTTATCTGGACTCCAGAGCCCTTCTTCACCCTTGGCGAGTTTGAAAAAATGCTCCCTTCAATACCAGATCGGAAGGAGGTTCTGTATTTTTTCTTTTACTATAAAAACACTGTTATATGTCTTCTACTTACAACCAATCTAAAAAAAGGGGGATTATCATGGTCAATTTTGGGACTTTGTACCTGGAACCATGACAGGGCACTTCTCGCTACCGCCTGGCACAGCTTCGGTTTTGCTCAGGATAACTCAAAATGTCTATTTCCGTTGGAAACTGGAATTCGTAATTACTCAGGATAGCAACACTTTCCCTAACTATATATTTCATTTGTAGGTGAGTGAAAGTAAAAAATGGGAATTGAAACGGACTTTTATGGTTGTTTTGATGAGTAATGGGCTATAAGATTTAAGTGGGTAATAAATATAATAGAAGGGGTGGAGGCGCCCTTGTTAATACTAAGACGTAGTTTGTTGGATTGGATTAAGACATCTCGTAATTTTCCCCGCCCTTTCATGCATAGATAAAAACACTAATGGTAATTGTAATCCTTAATTTATGTAGTATTATAGTTATTTATTTTTAGTTTAAGCCAATTCATTAAGGTTTCTTTAAACTTTCAGATACTAAAAATAATGTCTTAAAAAAAGTTTATATCCATGTGTAAATACTTCTAAGTACAGTACATGTTACTGGCAAATTTTAATTTATCCTCTTTCATAGTGATATGGTTTTCTGTTTGACGGTTTTCTGACTACAAACTTATGACACAAATTTGGATAGTAATGATTTTTCTCAAAAGATTAGACCTCTTACAGAAAAAGGGAGGCATGGCGCATACTGAACGATCTAAATTATTTTGAGGGATGAATTTTCGACGGATACCTTATTTTTGTGGGGTATCAATTCAGCAGGACTTTCAAACCAGAAAAAAATATTGACGCACTGATACTTACTCTAAGCAAGAAAAACAATATTTGAATTCATTTTATATTACATTAGTTTAACAAAAAGTGTAAGTGACAACTAAACATCTTGTGTTGTAGTAAAAACACAAACCAACACAATAAGCAGTGTTCGTTATAGATTTATTTATTATAGTAAATTTGGGATATATGAAGCTAGTTTTTAAAATTTAGGAAAAAAAAAATTTTTCTGGTTTTAATTTGGAAACAAATGGAAAGAATCATTTGGAATTAAATACTATCTTAATTCCACTTTGACGTGTACTGTGTAGGTTTCCATGCTGCCACAGTTTGTTTTACTACTGCGAATTCCCTCATGCATGTGTATGGTTTCGGATATTTGGATGGACTATTTATTACAAGTTGGACTGAATTTGTGACCCTTGTGCTTGTGATGATGCATCCACAAATTTGTGCTCAGTATTGTTTAGGTACTGCCAATAGATCAATATTTGTATGCTCCGTGTTTTAATTAATTATAGAATTTTCTCAACCTTAGAATCAATAATTAACGTTAGTTTAAAACTATATCGTGTGTGTCTAAATCCATCACCTAACTTTAGCGGTATTTGTAAAAATTTAACATAGCACATTAACATTATATGCCTGAGTAAATTAATTAACAAAAATATCGGGTTAAAAACCAGAACGAAAATTGAATTTATAGGCACTAGTACCGTTTCTATGTATTTTGTTATCGGCCATCTACTTTATCGGTATTTACGTTTCTTTTTTTTCCATTTTTATTTCTTTACTTTTCATAATGATAATTGTTTTAATCGAAATGAATTGTCGGTGCTATAGACAAGTCCGGCGTCAACTATGTTTGCCTTTCTGGAACACAAATTGTGTGTCGTTAGTCATTTTATTTTTTTTCCTAACACATGTAAGGTCTTTTGGGTTTGCGGCAAGCGGCAAATGTGTGGATCCGGCTTTATGGTTCTGGCCCGGGCCGGAAGCAGGATTTTTTTTTGTGGAAGGGGCAAGCTTAATTATGCCACCCCTTCGTTCGCCCTCTCCTCCCCACTCAATAAAAGTCAATAGCTTTATTACAGTATTTTAGATAATATTTTTATAACTGTATGTCATACTTTCATAACTTGTTATGGATTAAATTGACAATCAGGAAGCAGTAACAAATAGGTTTATGGACCTCCAGGAAGTAGTAAACTTCTTTCCATCATCTTTATTAAACATTTTTACACAAGAATCCTATGACGGAAATTAGTTATATACTGTATAGCTGAATTTTTGTTTAATTTTACTTGACTACTGTTTTTGGCTGACTGTAATGTTCAAGATCTTCCAAATACTTAATATTTTCTAGAGATAATAGATTTATTAAACACTATATTAGATTCTTCTAAAATTTTATTATAGATTTCATATAACTCTGTCACAAATTTAACACCATCCACAGCCTTACAGTCCAAATCACTACCCATCTATTTTACTAAAATTACTATTTTTGAAGGTTATACTAATAACATTAATTACGATAAATCCTAAGGGCATGTCTATTAAATAGTGTTAAAGTAATTTTTATTCAATTAAGCATTTAAATTCATAATAATTAAACTATATTTTAAATATTAATAATAAATTATCCTTATATGACCCTTATTCTCGATTTATTTTAATACATGATATTAGAAATTATTTATAATAAATATTCAACAATGTGAAAACTGTAGTGATTAATCTTAAAATTTAATAAATTATTGGAGGGTTGTATAGCTGTTCTGCTTCCCACATACTCAGAAAAAATCTGTTAATTTGTACTCAGTAACAATGAAAATTACATATAAACCTTTATTTCGACATCTGTATTTTAAGATAAGAACAACAATTTAATTAATTACTATCAACTATTTTTTTAAATATAATAATAATTTGTTTAAAAACAGCTCCAAACTGAACAAATACTGTTTTTTTTTCTTATTCTTAACAAACCGTTTTGGGGGTTGGAAAGCAAGATCGTGGGAACGAGGAGCCAATCTGGAGAGACCTTTCTCAGAACTAGCCCATATATCCAAGGGCACTCTTTTCAAGGCTCAGAACAAAAACCGTAACCTAAAGCCCCTACAGAAATTCCTCACACGCATAACTATCTTTGAACTTTCTATACCTTATATATAGTTGTATATATGTTAAAGATCAATTTGGTATGGTGAGTTTGTCAAAAATTGTTTTTGTTTTGTTTGTCTGACCTAAAATTCATTTGCAAGAAAATACATATAGTTCTATAATTATTATATAGTCATATACATAAAGTTTTCTTACGATAAAATTGCACAATTCAGAACTTGTTGGAAAAAGGCATTTTTAAAATTATAAAACAATTTGAAATAGAAGTGGTTCTATAACCAAAACATTGGTTAGTCTGAATAGATCAAATTAACTCTCGGAAGGTCGGATTAAAAATTGGTTTCTTTCAAAATCTGGTATTCCAAATAATTTTGTAATTCATTAATAATCAACTTAGTATTGAAAAAAAAAATATTGGTTTTTGGAATACAGTACAGTATCGCGGAATATATTAAACTATAACTTTCTAAGTTCTATTACTTATAATGATTAATATCCCTAGAATTTTATTTTTCTACATATTTCCCAAAAATATATTCACGAAACATTCTCCACGTTATTTGGAATATTAGTATTCGTTAAATTATTTCAGAAAATATTGAAATTGAAGAGTCATATTAGGGCTCAAATATTAGAAAATTTACTTTACAGGTTTTAATACTATTTTTTCGTATCGTTGGTATTTTTCAAAATATTGAGACATGAAAACGGAAAGGTCTTCCGAAATTGTTACTTTTCAAGAGTATTTATTGTTTTCCGTTGCTTAGTCCACGTTAGAAAAAATTATAATTATGTTACTGGGATTAAACAGAACAAAATTACTGGAAAGTTATCGTACTCGGGTAAAAATATGTTTCCTTTCAACATTAAATATATGTGGGCATCCCTGCACATACTTATTCTACACAAAATTTATACAATTTAATCCTTTAAATAGTAATAATTTATTCAGTTGAACTACCAGTAATACTTTAGAAGTTATTAAACCTAAAAATATGCGACATTGGTTTTGAAATTTGTTTCCTACTTTTCTAACACGCTCCACCAAGGAGTGGTTAACTTTTTACTTTTGTATTTTCCAAACAGCATTACACTAATCCATTGATTCCTTTGAAAGGAATTAGTTTACTATTACTAGCTAGGATAAACTATATTTGTTGTAACCTAATATTGTTTTAGAGAGTTTCCATATCGCATGTATTTGTAATAACTTAAGTTCTCGAATTCAAAGAATAATTAAAAAAATATATCTAGTATGCTTTCTAATGAGATCATAGTGTATTATGAAGTATGATAAAAATTTAAGAAATTTAAAAAGTCGTTTCGATTTGTAAACCTCCCATACGAATAATATAGTGTACCTTTGTAAAATATATTAGATACTTATACAAAATAAATGTCAATTAATAAGATAATTTTATCGGATAAGAAACTAGATATTCAAAACCAAAACATTGCATTAAATACCTTCCAAATCCTCAACATACTTAGATAAATCCTTTCCTATATGAAAATAGGATAAGAATATATAATTCCTCTTTAAAAAATAAATAAATACAGCTTAATCCTTTTGGAAATTCATTTAATAATATAATTTGATAATACTTTCTACTCTGTACTTATTTGGCAAGGTACTGTTAAAAACTTAAAATGTTCCCATTTATGACTTATTAATGCTTTGATTGTATTAAGCTATAATGACTTAAACATGTTCTTCACCCCTGCCCTACAAAGCGGTATGACTTATTCTCGAGCATGTATAAAATTAAAATATTATAATCTTGTATAGCTTTTTTTTTTTTTTTTGTAAAGATGCGTTTAGAATTAATATTTGTGATATAAATTGATCTGTGTTAATTAGCACGTAAAAGGACTAATTTGAATGTGTAGTTGCCTTCAGCAACAAGTTGTAAATGTGCCTTGTGCTGAGTAATGTTTATAAGAATAAAATAAACTTTAACAAAGTTATTTATCATTATATTTATCACAGAACATTCCCTGTTGTGAAATTTATAGTACTTATACCTTGTTGCTAAGATCTCAAAGAAATTGTTTTATCCCATCCTAAGAATACTTATTTTTAAAAAAATCTAAAAACAAAAAGTCCCTTGAGATTTTTCATTAGATGGTACAAAGTTAGTAACTTACTAAAATAGTATGTAACGGAGGGGTAGAAATATTTTCTATTTTCCAACTTTCATTGCCAAAGATGAGTCTAAGTTCATACTTAGACTGATGAATGATGTTTATATTTTATATAAAGTTGATATATGATCAATATTTCCGTTTTTGATATTTTCATGTACAATAGTCAGAAATCAGACCATTTTTTATCATACTAGCCGATAATTCTAACCAATTTTTTGGGTCAGTAAATGCAACAATATCTTCTTGGTTAAAATGATTATTTTTCGTAAAAGTGAATAAAAATATGGAAAAACATTATTTCCATTCTAAACTCTAGGTTTTAAAAATGTACTCAATGCAACCTAATTTTACATTCGAAGTTGTTGCCTACATTTATATGCCTGTAGAAAAATGTTCCTACACTATATCTTTATATTCTTGGATTTCCGCAAAACATTTCAGATTGGTTTTATCCCCTTTTGTATCCACACGTCTCATATCCAGTTCAGAATAACCAGGGACTTCGCTAAAGAAGGGTTAGAGGGGTGTCAGTTCTTCCTGAGGTTTTCTCTTCTTACCCTTCATATTTTGAAAATCCTGAATTTTAAATTTGAGAAGCTACTTAAAATCGTGAAGATTCCAGTAAGACAATTTATTTAAGGAGTAAGTATAATTTAAAACCAATGCTAGTACTTTTGAAGTTGAGAAATTGAGATTTTATATATATATATATTTTTTTTTATTTTCAAAACCACTTTATTTTTTCATTTAGATACAAAAATACAATAATTGAGATTTTATAGATATAATGTTATATTTGAATACGAAAGAAAATTATTATTATTGAGTGTCAAAATTTGAAACGAGGAGGTGACATTTTTAAATTTAAAAAGTATTTTTTAATACATTTGGAAAAATTGAAATTATTTATATAGTTGCGAATTCCGGTCTGAATTGTTGGGAAATTAAAGATTTTCCCCTCTCCAACACGTTTGTTGTCCTAGTATATATTATCTGCCATCAATATTTTATTACTTCCTTCTATTGATAAATTTTAAAAATTAAATAAATACTTTTTTCCGCTGTTGTTATAATTGTATCTGCCATTTTCTTTATACTTAATTTATTGTCGTTTGGTTTTGTTCATTTTCAGTTTCCATTAAGTATATGAAAAGTTCATTCTCTATCAAGTATATTATTTGTTTCAAATAACTATTATTATATTTTTGTTGGATGGACTTTCAAAAAGTTGCATACTGTAGACCAAAATAGACTGGAAACCATTGTTTGAAGTGGACCTTACTTAGTTGTGCTCCCCGATCAGAGATGGGCAAAAATTGGCTATAGCTAAAACTAATAGGCAAAATCGCCATGCATCCGACCCGTATTCATGAATGAACCATTGATAAATAAATATCGTATCCATGGCAATTTTAGTTACTAGTTTCATAGTTTCCTTACTCTGTCCCTGATTCACTGCCTTTTGTTTTTGCTATGCTCCCAGTTTAATAACATTACAGTAAATGAAAATTGACTTAACAATTTTTTTGGTCCAATACGGTCCAACGATTTTGTGTTGTAAAGTTTTATTTTTCATTTCATGCAACTATTTTAAGAGTTTGATTAAAATATTTATGACTCATCAGATGATCTTATTCTAAAGATAAATTTTCTTGAAATGATCTGCAATAATTTCTTAGAATGGATGACCCCTATTATGAATCAGTCTATTTCTTTTTTTTGTATTATTCTTGAAGCCCAATTCATACGAACTAAGATATCTGATTTGTGTGCTTGCAAGAAGATTTATGTTAATGTTTTATCAAAGGAATGATTTCCAAAAATTGTTTGTTTCCTTCGCTACAGATTTTTTACAATTTCTTTTTCTGATTTAGATGGATTCAGTGACAAATGCTTTTATTAAAAAATTATTATGTTGAGAGAGGTTTAAGAAAATAGACATAATTTTAGTGTTGCATGAAGGAGTTGTTGTATTATCAAAGTAGTAGCTTAATCACATTTAAATTCAGAAAATGATTTAATCAGTTGAGGAAGAAGTTTTCTATCAATTCAATACACCCACTTTTGGAAAGCCATTATTTAAAAATTAATTTAGGAATATCTCGTGTAGATAAGTTATATTTTTATTGAGTATATTGGTAGAGAACATCTACTTGAGAAGGGAAAAATGAAATTTTGAAATTTAATGAGTAAGTTTTCGCTCTAGAATTTGTAATTGTCGAAAAACCTTCACTTTTGATAAATGGATATATTAAGATATATCTTCACGGTTATATTAAGAACACTACTATTTGTTTTTTTGTTTTTTTCGTTATTTTAAAGTATCTTAGTAAGTCACATTTTACAAGTCATCTATATTTATGATATTGTTCCTGCTCATGAAGTAAAAATTTATCATGTAGTTTATTTATTTTTTCTAGTAAACTGTTAGTAGTTTAACATTAAAAAAGTGTTTAATAATTGCAATGTGACCATAGAAAAAAATATTGTCTTTTTTTGTAAGTGTATGTATACGATAGAAAACAAGGATGAGCGTAATTAGTGTTTGTTCTGTTACAAGAATCTTAGCGCCATGTTTATTCAATGATATGCCGTAGACAAAAATATTTTCTAGATTTTAGTAACTATTCTGCGATTAGAACAGATTTTATTCATGAATAACTACGGTATTATATTTGTATAATAATATTAGTCAAAATGTTGCCCCTGAATAATCTTTCAGTTTTTATGTTCTATTGGTGAGAAATAAAATGGCGCCATGGCGTCATGTGTGTAAGAGGTTTATTCATCCAAACCTTTTTTACAACTGATGGAATGTCTACAATTATTTATATAAAGTGTTATATCCAAATGATTTTTTTAAATAATTAATTTTTATGTAGTAATCTGTATATTTATTTAATATGTAGGTATGTGTTGTTAAGTAGCAGATATAATTTTTATTTTTCTTAAATTATCTGATTTTCTTAATTATTTTATTCTGATCGGATTGACAACTAAGACAGACAATATGGTTAAGGATATTTAATAAGAGGGTAGATAGTGCAGGGGGGAGGTGGGGTGGCGGGGTATTGATTGGGGTGAGTGTGTGTGCGTGGGTCGGTGGAGAATAGTTCGGAAGCGGGCCGCTCACCACGCCACCGCGCTAGTGGCGCCCTCGCCTCGTGGCTTCGGCCATTTCTGTGTCGGCAGCCGGCGGGTTCTCTAGCTCTTCGCAATGTCTCAGTGTTACATCAAGTTATTTGTGCTACAGTCGTCTCTGCCGGCCTCTCAACCCAGAGGAAACATAAGCGGTGAGTTTTCCTATTGTTTTATCAAGTTTTCTAAAGTTATTTCTCCCTTTTAGAGGCAGTTTTAGTGCCTAAACTCACACGTTGCAAGCACGCTCTCACAGACACAGGAAACCCTCCCCACCACTTCGACCGAGGGCGCAAGCTCCCGCCAGCACCACGTGTTACATTAAATTTTTCGAATATGAGGTCGTTCCCTGGTCTCTCTTTGACTTCAAGATACATTCCTTTAGATTATGCAATGACCCCCACCCCCTTTATTTTACTGAGCGAAGATTTGTCCCCCTAATTTTCCGATATGAATTTCTTCTTTGTTTTGTTGGAAATAGTCAAGTTTGCCCTTGTCGCTGTAGCGTTAGGTCGTTATGGGGGACTCCACGTGTGTTGGGACCGTGGGAAAGCGTAGTCACCCCCTCTTTTCCCGCGATCTCAAGCGCTGGCCCATTTCCCGTGTTTATTATTTATATGTTCCTGTGGCATTTATGTTTCAACTAAACCCTGTCCATTTTTATAGCATTATTAGTACTAAACATACCAATAAATGTCATAAATTTTTTAAAAGGAAATATATTAGTTCTTATCAATTTTTATATATTTATTGCATTGACTATGAAATAAGTTATGCTTTGTTGATAATACTAAATTTATTAACAAACCTTTACATTTCCACCTCGTTTTGTTTCTTGTTATATCTTTCTACTACTAAATTTGTTGTAATTGTACTTCTAGCATAGACTACTTTTATTTTCCAGAACCATTTTTAATTCTGTTAATTAAAGTGGCTAATTGAACGGAATGGGCCTGAGGGAAAGATGTTTTCAGGACGTGCAGTAGAGAAGGGAGAGAGGGGGATGTTTTTTGGGGGTTGGTCCGCCCTACCTGATACCAACCTCCTCTAACGGTCGCCACCCCTCGCTAAGAATATTTCCCACCATGTCTACATGTAAATAAATCTTCCATTGTTGCTCTACAATTTTTTTCCCCAACGTTTTTTCTCCTTGTCTTAGAGAATACTGCCTGTCGGGAGGACCACCTTCGTCTACAGATGCCAACGTATAACAATTTACATAACTGTTGAAACCTTTTTGGTAGATTTGTATAGAGTAGTTAGTTATTAATTATTAAATTTGTATAATAGTCTCTTTTATAGGATTTAGATGGTGACGTGATAATACTGAGTTGATTATTTAGTATAGTGTTGTTTACTTAATTTTTATGATTAGGGCTTGCTGGAATGCTTTAGGAATAAAACATTAATCTGTTGGAGGAATTTATTGTCATTTATTTTATATAGTATATTATTAATGAGATCCTGGAAGTCATGCTTTATACAGTAGGTATTCTGATAAAGATGTGTTATGATAATATCTTAATTATATGTTATTTTTTTAATTGTACCTTGATAGTTCGTGTATTCGTATAGTGACAATGTTTTCAGTGCATTGTATTGTAGTAAATGCGATGTTTCTAATATATTGTGAAATTATAGTTTTAAAACATTATTTTGTTACCATAACTAATTTATTTGTTGTAATAACGTTTAAACTTGCTCCCCTATGCGAGCGGATGTAACCTTCCCATTTGTTCTGTTTACCTGTTTCAGCTTGGTTGTTCCTGTTCCTTATCTAATCTAGATCTATCTGATTGTTATTGTCTTATGGATATATCAGTTGTTCTAATTCCTCTTATCATACATTGGATTCTACATTTCTTTTTTCTTCTTAATTTAATAAAATATGTTTGTTCTAAAAATAATGGCGCCTTTTCGTTAGTTTTATGTTCTGTTAAATAACTAAGTTTAAATTGAACAGTTAGAAACTATTTGTTGTAACTAGTATTTTTTAATTTATTTTCTTGGTTAAACCTATTAACTTATATTGTTTCTTTAACCTTAAATTTAATTATAATTCACATTTTTATATTGATTTATGTTATTCATTAGTATAATTTGTTATTCAACCTTACGATAATTTGTTTATTTTATTTATTTTCTTTTATATTTAGGTCTTTAAATAAAATTAAAAATCCTGCGGATTGTGCCCTTACTACGCAATTAATCCCACCGACCCCCGCTCTAGCTCTGAAGTGAAAATACCAGACTTTCCCTTCTGTACTACTTCGTCATTTGGAAGGCCATTTCTGTTTCATCATCGGATATAGGAGCTAACCCCCCGGGCTAAGGAGGCGGGATGGAGTATGTTTGTAGGCTGGAGGGGGGCAGGAAACGGGAGGTTATCGGTTTCGGCCAAGAGGAAATGACTCACCCACAAACGAAGCTCTCCCCTCTCCATGGTCCCACGGCCAATACTCTCAACAGTTCTAGTGCTCTTCCTATAACTCTTATAACTTGGAATTGCGGAAGGAGTGTTTTGGACTTGTTCGAATTAAACGTGAATGCTTAAGGTTTGTGTGCTCTAAGTGAAGTAGACCAAAGTTACCACGCATCCAGTGCTTCTTATAGTTTATTTGTATGTTTTATAACTTTATCAAGGACCTTAGGATTACTTTTCTTATTCATTAAATTATCATTAAGGTATGAATATCTTTTGTAGCATTAAACTTAAGCCTTTTGTTCTTTCCATAATGTGGTATATTTTTAGTTCTGTGGAAATACTACATTATCAGATTTTTTTCATATTGTATAAATATTTTCCATAACCAAGATTAACAATTTTTAGAAAATTTAAAGTTGCTAGTAATTGACTTAATATTCCATTAATACTTCTGTTGTGAAATAATGTAGGGTCACATGATTAAAAATGTTCGGGAAAATTAATTTGGCTTGTCTAGTTTAGATTAGATGCTGTATGGATTATCCTTCTTAGACTTAGATCTATTTTTAAATAACTTGTATAAGATCTGACTCCCCTTACATACTCATGGAATTTTAAATTCATCTAACGATAGAAGTTTTAATGGGCTATTTCACTTATTTATACTTTAGTATTCCTAAAATTGTATCGTATCGTATTGTCATATATATGTACATATCACTGCTTTACTGTGATGGGCTTAAATATCACAATTTTTTATTGGTCATATTCATTGATTGAACCTTGCAATGAAGTTACTTTTTATATCTTCATCTGAAAGTAACAGTCAGGGTACTATCTTAGGAATAAGTCCAATTAAAAATTAAATTAACTTTTTTTTTATTTGTCTAGTGTGCCATCAGCAAAATAAAGGAGCTATTTATGGTACATTATTAAATTAAACTTCAACATATTCTATGAGAATTGAACTTAGAGGATAGAAGGATGTTTTCCGTTGCTCAATGTTTGATTATTGATTGTCTCTTCTCTAAGTTTTAGAAACTACGTTAAACTGATTCTTTTTATTCCCAATTTCATGGTTTAAATAGTACAATAATAATTCTCGTGACCAATACTTTTAAAGTGTCTCTTTTTTTTTATACTCTGCACAAGAGTGGATGGATACTTGCCTTATGCATGAGGAATGCCTGCCTATATGTACAAGGAGGCACTGTCCTTGGGGTTTTATGCCACCCACAGCAAGATTGCATCTTTACGTGACGGAATCGTCCATCCTCGAGTAAATAATTTTCCTTTAAACATCATTTCCTGCTTCATTCCAGGTTGGAAAAGTTATTTATAAAGTTGAGGTCTCCTGCCCCTCCATCGAGTGGAAGAGATAACTTCCCTAAGAGAGTTCTTTGAAAGTCGTGCGCCCCACTATTGTGTTTTAAACAGTTACTTTTGCTCTTTGCCTATCTTATCTCCCGTGTGATATCGTACATGGCAGATAAACATCTGACATAGCTTTTGAAAAACAAAACCGTCAAATGGCGTAGTTCTTAAAGTCGTTTTATTTCTTTGTTTAATTCTTTTCCAGAAATAGTTTTATAAAATCTACCCATCATAGATATTACATTAATTACCCATCCTCTAATATTGTTAACTTATTTGTTTGTTGTTTTTTTTAACAAATGGGAGTATCAGTTATTTTTTTTATTTATTTTTTATTAAGTTTAATATAGTCAAAATTCTTTTTAACTGGCTGCATTATAAACTTCCCAATTCTCTGTGTTACTCTAATGTCGACTATAGTGCATGTTCTGTGACTTTCAATTTCTAGAAATGTTGAATACTTTACAGTTCAAGAGTTTTTTGTTGATAAATAATTTGAATTCCTATACAAGTGTTAAATTACTTCTTCATATGTTTTGGTAGTTCACTCATTGACGTGTTGTGATGCCTTTACAAATCTAGTTCTATGTATATTTTTATTCATCTGGTTAATAGGAGTAGTTGGCCTATCCAAATTATTCTCTATTAAAAGTAAAATTCTTATGGGGTCACAGCAGTATTGTGGGTTTGCCTCATACAAAAGTCTTACATGGTTTGTAGATAAATCTTACACCTTTATTTATTCCCCGTCATGTTAATACCGTTTATGTTATTCCCCAAAATGGATAACTTAATATCATAAACTCCCTACCATACAGTTGGCTTTGACCTTACTCAGTTGCAAGTACACTTGGAGTATTGGGTATAATGCAAATAAATTGCTAACATCAGTTGGTTTTCCATTCATATTATTCAAAACATGTTCATTTGCAATGGTAATGAGCTCTTTAATTTGGATTTATAGTTTAATCAGTTTGTCACATCTTGCCTGGTTGGTATGTACTATATCCTTGTTCATTAATAAGTGTTGTTCATTGGCTTAGGGACATAAATATGTACAGTAAATTTTATCGTTTTTCTCAAGATTTAAATAACTTTATATCCTTCATTAATTGAATTTTTTTTAAACAATGTAAATTAATTGTTTGTTTATATATTAAAATAACTTATATCGATTGGTTCATTTACCTCATTTCATCAAAGAATTCTTTGTGAACTATTGAAAATTACCACCTATTAATTAGTTAATTGATTTTTTTTAACGTGTGCAAGTAATAAATATAAATTGCCTAAAGAACAAATTCCTTATATCATTATAAAAAATATTTTTCTTAACTTCATCAAACGACTCCAGCCCTGCTTTAGGTGCCATCCTTATTTGATGTAATAATTTTTTTTTTGTAAATATAAATGATTTTAAGTTTTGCATAAGCCGTTTTAGGGTTAAAAAAAAATGATTCTACTACCAATTTTTTATTTTTTAAATTTATTCTATTAAGAGGTAAAAAGATTTTTTATAACATTCTGAAAATGTTTTTTGTCCTGTGAATTCAGTTCCTAGACAATGTTAAAAAAAAAAAATGGATTTTTGAATCCAATACATACGTTGTATGTGTCATCCTAACTTATCTACATAAAACTAAAAATTGCTAACAAAACTGGTCATGGTATATTTTATGTAATCTAGGTATTATTGCATTCTAAGTACAGAATCAACAATCTTTTTTTTATTATCATTATTTCGACTCCTTAGTCATTAAAATTATTTAATGTTAATTCCTTAAAGTTTTACACCTCTAAATACATCCAAGTATTATACACATTTCGTCAAGCTTATTTTTTCGGTTGCAGTCATTCATCAATTTTTGATTATCCTCTTTTAATGTATTTTCATCCTCTTTCTTCTTGTTACTTTTGAAGCTTTGATGCTCACGGGATTTCATTAAGTTCTTCATAAAATGTTTCCCGCCTCCTTCATATCCCTACGCCATATACTCTTCCTGCACGAGAGGACTGCCTGGCGACGAAGAGTACCGAGAGGAAGTACGGAGGCACACTCCCTTCCTGCCTCTTCCCATTCACCAATCCCCACTGCACCTCTCCATTCACTGGCTTCTGCTTTCAATGGTCCCGCCTAAGCTACCATAGTGTCTATCCAGTCCTAACTCCAGGCATTCACGGCAAGAAAGTTCAGAAGCATGCCTGACTCTCTTTACAGTGATGCTAAATAAATTTCTCTTTGTTCATCCATGATTTGTTATATCTATCTCAGTCTTTAACTGATTCAATTACAATTTTTTGTTTGTCGCTTATTACAAGATGCTAGCGCCTAATAGATTTTCAGGATTTTAGTTTCATTTATCTTTTTTTCTGTTTCACTATACTATAGTAACAGATACTATTCTTGCTTGGTTTAATTCCCATACTTCTTCAACTGTAAAAGAAATCACCTGGATATGAAGTTGGAATGCGATTTGTGTTTAAGGATATTTTATATTTAAACGAGATGCATGCTGTCCTGTCGCATTAGTGTAGTCAAAACCCGGTGCGGTTGGTATCTTCATCAAACTCATTCCTGAAGTACACTTCCACGAACCACATTTTAGGAAACACTACCTTAGGACTAGCTGGATATTGTAATTATTTTGACCATAAAATTTAAACTTATAGGTAACTTAAAAAATAGTTCCAAACCATTTAGTAAAGTTTTGAAATTCTAATTAAATAAATAAACATCCAAATTTTAACTTAACTTCACTCTAAAATAATGTAACACTGACATATTATGAAAAATGAAAATTTAGCATGCATGTCAGAGAGTTTTCCCCATTATTAGTTCTTGAAAATTCTCTTCATGTTTAGGGCACTGTGATGATTTGGTTTGAGTCATGATATTTTTTATGATTACAAAAATATCGTTCGTTATTATAATATCTGAGTGCCATTTATACTACATAATAATTGGGTGATACGGTCTTGCTAATAAAATTTTATTTGAGATGAATACTTTGATAATACTTTCTGGTAATTAAAAATATAAGTATACAAGGATTCAAAAAATTCAATATATGTTTTTACGTCATATTTTAACTGAGAAACAAAAATATATAATGAAATACTCAAGTGGAAGTATAGACTACTAAAAGCCTCTTGATAGGATGTTAAAAATATTGAATGGAGAGGTGCAGTTTATCAATGACCTTACTAATCTAGCTCCGTTTCTTGGAATCTATATCATCAACGTTCCCTCGTTTATCGTTGTTTATATCGTTCGCTTTTTAATCGTACTCATTATGATACCAAGCTATGATGCATTTATATATTTTACTTATAAATAGAATCATGTTTGTTATTTTAGTGTTCGTTTATTATTTAAATTTCATCCGTGTGGAGTTACACAAAAGATCATTTATTTTTTGGACCATAAGTATATTTGCGCCATTTTTTCTCTTTTTTCATAGTGATTTATTCTTGTATTTTAAATTTCTATATTCTAAACATTGCATTGAAAATTATAAATCAGCATTTTTATTAAATGAAATGTTTACTTAGTTGTATCAATTAAATTTTGTGTGATTTAATCATTAATGTTATTGGTAATATGCTTTAATTAACTAAGGCTTAAAAATGGAAATTATTAAGTTCTGACCACACCGCAATCAGCTCTTTTTTGTAAATCAGGTGGTTTCTGCTAAACCGTGTTATTAACTGGCGATGAACTAGTCTCTTGAAATTTAGTCCCTTTTAAGCCTTAAAAATTCCTTATCATTTTTACGATTGATCATAGTTCTTCCATTAACGTTCCTTACGGATTACTTATGGGCGCTCATGGTATAATGGTTCAGTTCTGAACTAGGATCGGCCTGATAAGGTTGCATGCCGAAGGGCGATGTTCCGGTTCATCTATTATTTTTTAACAGATAGCTGCTGTGGTGTCATTGCCCCATCAAATATCTAGATTTTTTTCTTTTTAATTCTCTTACGTTAACCCCGATTTTAGATAATGAATTCAGTAATTGGTCTTCAAGTTCGTTAAGTTATCGCGATTATTTATTTGTATCTAATTCCTTTCACTCTTGCTTGTGTTTATGTAGCTTTCAGATACTTTTTTATTTGATTCAGATGCGTTGATTTTGTCAATTTAGAATTTGTCTTCATTAAAAATATATTTTTTTATTTCATAATCAATAAGGAATTTATCCTAACCCATTTTTTTTCTAATAAAATCTTTAATGACAGCCATTTAACTAATTTTCATTCCAAACCACTATTCTTGTTTAGTTCTTCCCCATTATAGATCAATTTTTAATAATCTTTGTTGCATTTATTTGCTTGGTTTTGTTCTTTTCACAATGTAAAATCGCTACTTAAATGTAAGAAGAATAAGCTACTACTTTATATATGCCACCATAATTTGTTTTCAGAACTGTGTAGAACCTGGTTTTGAACCGACAATATACTTCTACAGTTCATCTCTCCCTTTTCCACTCCCACATATTTACCCATTGCTTCTGTTGAATACGAAATTATTCGACTTTAGTTATGACGTGACAAGCATAAAGTTTTGTCCATTATTAATGAATAGTTATTTATTTATATTCACTTTCCTGGATTTTAGGAGCTCCATAATTCTGTTGAGGTTATTTTTAAAATTTTTCATTAGGTTTTCTTTCAGGCGACATGATTCATTATTTTTTCTGTACTTCAATTTTCTTGGCTTGATACAACTTACAGCTCTCCTCAAAGCCTTACCCTTCTTCTTACGACAGCCTCCCACCGTTGACAAACTCCTTAGGATCCACAGCTCCCGATAAAGGAGGTAAAGGGCAGCTTGGTATAGGTCAGTATTGGCCAGGGTGGGGGAATGCACATTCTCCGTTACCCCTCCAGTGCATTTTTCCCCTCCCTCTTTCCGCCTACCGGTCACTGTCTATCTTTTGCTTCCGTACTCCAGGGGTCGGCGCTGCTGTAGGTCTTCGTCGCGAGGGTCAAGGGTTTTGTAAAAATTGATTTAATTCTATCCCTATGAAAGTTTCTTTTCAATTTTATAGTTGCTTGGCTCATTGATGTATAATCAGCATGGTTGTCTAAAAATAGTGTTACGGTTGATCTCATACAGCGCCTCGCAATCAGCAATTATCTAGCCGTAGTATTGATTTTAATTACTCTTTTTGCACAAAAGTATATGAGTAGACTTCAGAAACATTTTTAATTTTTCGTCCTTATAATTAATAGACAAATGTTTTTATTTGACGTTGTTCATATTTAGAACGTTTCTTATTCCTATGGCACTATTTCAACTTTACCTTATGATTACATATTTAACAAAATTATATATTTACTTTGTTTTTATTTTTATTTTAGAAAGTAAGTTCAACGTGTAACTTTAGTTGTCTTCATAAGTGTCCGTCGTGTACAATTGTGTGATATATGGATCTGAATCTGTCTTGTGGATCCGGTATCTTCCTGTTGATAATTATATCAGAAACCTTTTGGTTCGAAAAACATTCCTGATTAGAAACATATTTAAATTTGTAATTTAAAAAAAAAGATATTAAGGAACTAAAAATACAGGAAATTATCTTTCGAGTGTATTGGAATATATGATTACCTGTGGTAGTTAAATGTAAGAATTTTACTTGCTTTTGGCAATCTTTAGTATTTGAGCCTATACTTAACCGATTATAGTATTATGTGATATTTAAACTTTTATTCCCTCATGCATTATCTTTTTATTTCCATTTATTAAATAAGGGCGATTATTCTTCTATATCCTAACTCAATATTCCATTATTCTTACGGGTTGCGTTCTAATGGCCAATTTGGGATTTCATGAGTGACCCGTTATTTTATTTACTTTCCCAGTGTATGTTTAGCTAGCTCTAAAGTTGCAATTTTATATTTTGATTAGCTATGATTATGACATTTCTGATTTATTTAGATTTAAACAAACAAAACATATTCTCTGATTGCGTAGTTACAATAGATTATTTGGATTGCAATGATTGTATTCAATCAATGCATGTAAACAATTTGACAAGGTTGTTAATTTAATAGGATATCTCATGATTCGTGATTTGTGACAATGACCGAACATATTTTCAAAATGTATGGAGCATTGGAATTGTTTTACAGTGGATGTGTCTGTATTGTTGTGAGATATGGACTTGGTTGGGTTACTGCTTGGCCCCTCGCAACCCAGATACTTGATACGATAGGTTGCTCATTACATGCTGATATGACTGATCCGACAAAGAGCTAGCGCTGTGAGGCGCCGGACGCAGTGACCTTGACAAGCCAACAACCCGAGACAGTTAGCCAGACATAGCATCCCCCTACCACGGTGCCTTTACCGTTCCGTCCATCTGCTCTGTCGTCCTCAGGGTCAGTGTTCTCTCTCTATATTATTTCTGTCTCTATATTATATTCTAAGTCAACATTTAGCCAATCCTTATTAGTATAGTCGTAAAAGTGGGAAGAAATATCTTAATCTTACGATACTGAACAAAAAGAAATAATTCCCCTCATATAACTAGTTTTCAAAAATAATAGTATCGACTATCTTGCCGAGGTTCATGCAATTTCTAATGTTTCTTAGGTATAAACTTCAGACATATTTTATTCATGAACTGAATAACCATTCAGTACTCAAATTATCAAATCCATTCCTAGTGTTAGACTGCTAGTTTAATTGTCAATAAAATTCCCTTCATTATAGTTTATTAACACATTTCATCCATTTCTGCAGCATTTTATCTTCCTATTAACAATTTATTTTAAAAGCAAGATCGAACACTGCAGAGATGAATGAATTATGACGGTGATAATTTATAGCTTAATGAATAGACTATTTATTAAAAATAGACATCTGGGAGGGCCGAAGCGTTATCGAATCAGTAATATAATACAATCTGTATGGCGTTTCTCCTCTTCCTTTCCCCAAAAATTGCTATATTAAATAGGTTTTTAAAATATATTTTGTTTTTCTTTAATTTTTAATTGTTTAAGGAAAAGAATAACATTAACCCCAATTCAAAATTTCAGATTTTACGTTTCATAATATGTATGATTATAAAATATTTTTATTTTTTTCTTGTTTATTGTAGTTTTTATTTGAAAATGAATTATTTTTTTAAAAATAAATAGAGGAATAATTGAAATTAAACTATTATGAGCAAAGGCTTATTCAAGTACAAACATGTTTTTTAAAGGGATTTGAGTAGATTTCCATCTTGAACCCCGTTCACTTTTCTTATTAAAGTTGCAATATAGTAATGATCCTTCTGTCCTCATATCGCGGATTCAATACCGTAGCCTGCTAAAAAATCTTTAGTATTAGTGGACTCCCCAGATATATTTTTCATTTATTATTTACTTATACAATAAGTGATAAATTCAAAAATAATTCTATACCAAAATTATCTGACAATCAACAAATTAAGCTAGTTCATAATTTTTCTAGAGACATGTATGCATTTGTAGGACTTATCAAATTTATTGGATTAGCAATAATTAAGGTGTTTAGAGATGGAAATAACAAATACAGCCTGTATAAAATAACATAAAACTAGTTTTGAAAAAACAGATAGCTGCCCACAATTTTTGTTCTAAAATTATGAACAAATTACAGCTCCAGGAGCTAAACCGTTCAATATTGTAACTTTCAGCGGTTACCAGTTCATTGGCGCTGTTTCTTCATCGTTATCTAGTCAAAATCTCATTTTTTGTATTTCTGGCACTTCCAGCCTTTTCCATTACCATGGCTCAATATCTGTTTTATAGAAAAATTGTGAGATGCAGTGTGGTCCATTTCATGTTTTATTAATGTGGCTGGAACAATTGCCCATGTCCATTTTTAGTTGTTCCTGGTTTTGTATGTAACGTTGTCTGTCATCGATTAAACTTTCAGCTGGCCATTATTGTTTCTAAAAATCCTCAGTTTTAATTTTTCAGATTCATTTTTCTGCATTAGGAATTTAGACAAAACTTGAGTTTATTTTGTTAGTGCTCCTTGCATACTTCAAGTGTACCTTAGCAGAGTTACCATTATAATTAAAAAAATAAATAGGATGTAGTAGTTAACTAGTAAAATAGAAAAATCCAGTCTTTCAACTTTCCTGTTTATATGACGTATTTAGTTAGAGATGTTTTGGGGTCTGTAAAGTCAACTGCTCAACATTTTGCGGCGCGGTCTGTGTACCTTCCATTCCGCCTTACAAGTTTTGGGGTTGGAAGAAACTAGCGGAGAGTGAATGACGCTGTGCATCGACCGCCCCTGACGTCAGCTCATCTCATTACCCTCTCCCTTCCCTCCTTCTATTAATACGCACTGTTTTTCCTGCCGGTGCCATCTCCCTTTGTGCCCAACCGAACGGGAGGAGGGAAAGCGACGGACCCACGAACCGAGTTGCGCCGTTCCCGCCGCCAGATGACGACGGAAAGCAGAGGATGTTAAGAAAGTTCATTGAATCCTCTGAAGGTCACCGCTGTGTCTTTCCCCTTTGAACACAATTCCCCTACGCCACAATTTTCGCTCCACTTTCAATACTGAGCGCCAAAGAATTTACTTTAGTCCGTGGGGATCAACTTAGGTCTGAAGTTTAGTATTAGGCTTGTTCGTGAGAGGTGCAAAAGAAGTTTTCATTTATCATAACATACTTCTATGAATTGTTGATAATTTTATTTTTTATGTATTTAACTTTTCGATGATTACCATTACTTGTACTTAAATCATGATAAGCATTACATTTTAATTATTAAATGCAAGTTTTATTCCTGTAAAATTTATAACGTAGATTACACAATTATTTTCTTTTAATTCATATTTTTAAAATTAAATTATATAAATAAATACGATTTTCATAATCTACAAACAAATACATCGTTTCTTGTTACTAAATTATTTTCTTATGATTTTTTACAGAATTATTTAACTCAAATAGGGAAATAATTATGTTTAAATATTTGACATATTATTTTTAAAAAATCATATATTTTTTAATCGTATTAAACCATTTGTTATTAAATTCTTGAAGGATTCTTTTATTCAGTGAAATAAAGAGTAATATTTCTATTAAAATAACTTCAAACCGTTTTTAATTATTTTTTTTAAATTGGGAGATAAAAGTTGTTTTATATAATAAATATTTCTTCGTTTAAGAGCCAGTTGTAAAAAAACAAATAATAATAATTATAAATTAAAAAGAACTGCTTGTTAACTATTTACTGTTAATTTTGTTTAAGAAAGACAGACAAATTTTTAAATAGTATGAAAAATCTGTATATCAATCTAGAATGTTTATTTTCCAAGTTCGGAATTTAGATAGGCAGGACAGATGATTTTACTGTATAAAAAATTACGGTTAAGAATAAATTTTATGATTTTTAGGCCTAGAAATAGTTACATAATTTATTTAAATATCTTTCTTTATTAGTCTATGGTTTCTATTTAAACAATTTCCTAGAGAGGTAATTGCAAATACATATTATTTTAACCATACTTTCCAGGTTATTCTTCATTTCTCACCAATAATTACTTTAAAAACGTCCTATCGCAATTGTAAATTGATAAAACTAATATAATTGTTAAATCATATTAAAAACTATTGTGACATTGATTACTACTTTAAAATATTTATCTTAATATTATCCAATTTGGATATGAACAATCATTAGTGGTGACATTATGTTATTAGAACATTTAAACAGTTGCTTATTTAGCAATAATTCACTGCCTTCAGTGCTAATGCTCTTGCCAATTAACGCTAATATGAAGTTAAACATTTTCAGGCAACAATCTGTGGGAAAGACTGGCTTGGAGACACTGCGGGCCCTCGCTGCGAATCCCAAGAATGCTCTCAACCTCTTGGACAACTTCTTGGCATCTTCCTATTCGAAAGGTATGTACAACATTGTTCTTACCAAATTTAATCCAATAAAATGGTATATGACACAGTACGATTGGGATAACAGTTTATGAGTGAACGTTCAAGTAATAACCACTCACCGTTGGCTATAAAATTTTATTAGTAAATGCCTCCCAATGCTCTTGCGTCAATGGAAATAGATCGTTAATTATACTTTTTATTAGTTATCGGCAAGCAATAAAATTAATTGCTAATCTTATTGACGCTTGTTGTCATCCTTATGATTATTGGCACCTGTTGTCCTATTAACCCATAAATAGTGGTTAATATTTTCTGGGATATTGATCGGTTTAGGATCAAATGTTGAATTAAAAGTCTGGAAATAAAAATAAATAAATATTGCTTTTCAATATATTAGAATTATATAGTTAACAAGAATTTTAAATACTTGTGTTCCATTATCCTGAGATTTTTTTTTATATATACATAATAGCTTAGTTGAGATCGAAAAGACCTTATTTCACCACAATTGCTAAAATAAAATTAAGTACCTGTTTCATAATAAAGTACAAACTAATACTATTTGTGGTATACTGGAACTATTTGTGGCATACACATGGATAATACTATTTGGGTTGTAAATTTAACTTAACACAATTACACTGACTTGTATAATAGTAACTTGTACTTAGGTACTTTTCAACTCCTGTAATATCACTAATAGTCGAAATAAATAAGTATTAGTGTTATCACGTGGACTTATGGACAAATACTATTAGCTTTAATTATGAAACAGAGCCCAGGTATCTGTTATCACTTTTTAATGAAATCCTAATATTAGGCGCCGTTGACTAATGAATAATTCATTAATTATTTAATGACTTATCATTTATAAACATATATCTTTTCGTTTATCTTAAGTTTGTATTGATTCGGATTCTTATACGTATTTATTTAAGAATCATAGACATAAAAAAGTGTAAGATTAGTTTAGTGTATTTTTTCCAATTATAATATTGCGTATATCCTAATATGGTTGATTTAGTGAAAAACATAAAAAGGTCGATAGGTCTTGTTAGTACCAAATTAGTTACTTCCGTTTATATATTTTATTTTTGTAACACTTTAATTTTATCAGCTCTAATGGGGATTCATATTGTTAGGCATTTTTAAATTATTTTGTTAATTATTGAAATAATGAATATAGGCTATTCATCTTAAATATCTTCGTAGTTAAAAGTTCGTTTGAGTCAACGAAATAAGAAATAAATAGAAAAGTTTCAAGGGATAAAAAAAAATTATTTATGATTCCGGCGAGTATACATATATTTTCTCTAAAGTTAACACAGTTATATTGATTACGTAAAATTATTAGCGTCATTTCCTACAATATTGTAAAGAATTTGTATTTAAAAATACATGTTAACATTTTAGATTTTAAAAAAGCCAACAGATGCGATATTTCAACCACTTACAGTCTATCTTAAATAGTTTTCAAATTGATAAATGAATTGTTAACTTTTCGTTCCGTTTGCACACTCTTTTATATTATTTTGATGTTGTGTTGGATGGGAGAACGGAGAAATTATATTGTTCGAATCATCATTAATGTGGTCATTTTTCTTTTCATAATCCATGGGATTGTTTTACGCTTTACATGATGAATTGTGACGCATATAAATTCGTTAGGTTGAAGTAAATTTAAGTTCTTTAGTTTTTTTTTTTTAATTATTTACTTTAGCTTTTACTGATAAATATCGTTTTCCTGTTTTTCTTTCTCAAGAAAAGTGTTTACGTGGTGAGGTTGTTGCTAGGACATAAGCCCGCCCTTGAAAGAAGAAAGAACTAGCTACACCTTGTGGACCGTTGGTAGCAACTGGTGCTGTGCCACAATATGGTGGCCCCACAGACAGTTGGTCGTAGCAGCTGCTCCATAGCATCTGCCTCATGGCTACCGTTCCTCCATTCCTTCATTACCTTCCTCTCTTCCTTTAGTTCATATTTTTTTTCTTTACTTGAATTATTGATAAAGCTTAAAAAGAATATTAGAATGTTTATAAGAATATAACTGTACAAGAAAAAAATAAGTCAATTGAAATTCAAATCTCATTTGATTTGAAACTACAATATAAATCTTTGTTATTTCATTAATAAATTTTGCAATTATATTATTTTAGTCCATATGTTGTTTGATGGATGATAAACATTGTATTCAAATTCATAAGCGCATAAATTCAGTAATTGTTGACAAAATTAGTAATACATCTCACTATTTCCTTAACAATCATATAATGTGTTAGATGTTATTTCATTCCATAAATATGCATGGATAAACTCGTGAATAAATTAAATTATCATGTTTTTGTTTCTCTCTCAATTTAATTTTGTACGTAAATTAAAATACAAAAGTAACGTGGTATAATAAAATTGAATATTAGTTTCCTCATATCTCTAAAACTTTGGAAGGAACGTCCATTGCCTTGGAAAAAGGCAAAGAAATATTTTTTGAAGTGTTACCGTAATAGCAAACTATATAAAGTAGTATTTTTCAACTTTTTAGATAAATCTTACGCTTGTTACTTTCCTTAAATAAGCCGTTTGAAGTATAAACTTGTAAAGAACCTCGCTTAACCGGCAGGAAAAAGGAGAAGTTTAAAAAAATTATTCAGGGAATATATTAAAATAACTGATATTGTTTCTAATCACTTAAAAACTGAAAACTAAAATTGAGTATGACATTTTTATTATTAAATTTGTCTAATTTATTTATCTTTGTCAAATATCTCGTATACGTTTTATATTACTTTTCAGTTTTGCATTGCGTTTTAATTGTTATCTAATTTATTAGGTAAATTATTATTAAAATTTTGTTCTTTATACACCGGAATATAAAGATTTCCTTGATGTGTGATTAAATATTGCAGCAATTTCTTGAAACTTTGACTCTTGATTTCAAAGTGTGGTGTGACACGTGATGCGTTGACAATTCAAATTGGAGTATATTGCTACTCATGAATTTTAATATTATATATTAAATTGCAGTAATTTCATTATTATATTTTCATTCATAGCCATTGAGCGAATGTAGTAAAGTTGTTCCGTGCGAGATTACATACGTTGCCAAGTATTTTAAGTACATGCAATGAGGCTGCTTTGTTGCGTAGTCTCGTTTCGTCACATCGTGATCTTATGAGTCATCGCTTCGTTTCTGTTCTGTATCATTGAGCAAATTATATTCATCAATGTTTCAAAATTGTTTAACATAGTTAAGGCAATTTAAAAAAAAAAACTTTTTTTTTTCAATAGAACATAATGTTAATAATTTATTTCTAATTATCAAAAATTATCTCTTTGTTCTTCGAGAAAAAGTTATAAAAAATTGAAGTAAACAATACTTTCAACATTCTATGCCGCTAAGGTTCTTTCTTCTCTTCGATCAACCGTTAAACCTAAGAGTGCGCGTTATAAGAAGTGCTAACACTTTAAATTAGGTTGCTGAAAAAATTAAAAAACAAAAAAAAAATACATCAGGGTTATCGGGAAATATCAGAAAATCTCAAATTTTTTATCTACAACCTATAAAACAGTGGGAAAAATTATTACTACAGCAAACCTTATTTTCCGAACGAGGAGAAAATGGTTGGGGATGCGGTCAAAATGAAACACAAATAACTGGTGTAACTTATTTATTTTTGTCAACGTTTCTTATTTTCCCTTTTTGTTCTAATTTAACAGAAATAATTAAAGTATTTCAATTTTAAAACATCATTTTTTTTTTATTTTATGCTTTTACTCCTCTATAGTTGTATAAACACTTACAATTTACTGTACTGTAACTGGTCTAAACAAAACATTGTAAAAGAATAAGATTTCATATATTAGGACTGCCTTCCACGTAATAACGCTGAATGAAGAGGTTGAGGTTTTTAGGTCAGTTAACCAAGCCTTCGGCAGTAAACTTCGACACTATAATTACTCTCGCCTACCTGACGTTTAAGTATCGACAGTAAAATTCCACCTTCAACAGTTCATCAGGTATTACACCGACAATTACGTTGAAATCTACTAAGTTCTTCGTGAATGGATTTCAGCAACTATATTTTGAAATTATTTTTCATTGTAATATCATCTAACATATTTTGTCAAAAGCATTTAATAATGTTGGCCTACGGTTATTAATATCAAGTGTACCATGACGTATTACAATAAAATCGTGTTTGCTAAACAATTGAGTTTTATTAAAACTGTTTTGGTTGAGACCGAATGATCATAATATGAGTATTAATTTTTTTGCACGTCTGATAGTATACAATAAGCCGGTATATCCTTTATGGGTTAGTACCGCATATTGTGGTAAGTGCAATAGATCCCATTTCAAAAATTATGTCCTTCATAAATAAATCATCGTATGTCAAAAAAATCTAAATGATGTTACAAAAGCAACTGCAGTATTATTCTATAGTTTCCGTAAATGTATTCAAGCACATAAAAAGATATGTGTAATGTTAAGACGTTTTTTATTTCATTGGTACGTTTATGCCTTACAAATACATTTGAAAATATTAGTTTTGTCTAAAACTAGCCTGTCAACTAAGGGAAACTTCGATTATAACTCTCATGACTCCTCCAAAACTGTTAACGATAGACCCTAGCATTGCAGACCGTTGGAGGGGAGTACAATGAGCCATTAGTGAAGGGTGAGTCACTCACCCCCCAATAAATTGTAAATCGGCTTCTCTTTGAGCCGTGTCATATATTTGTGGGTGTAGGGGGCCAAAAATGTTGAAATTTCAGTTCAATATACGTTTATAGGTTCCTACCATATATTTACTTTTGTAATTATTCCTATACTTCCTACACGATTTTATTTACTTGTGTTGATTAAAACTAATTTCCGTTCATTACGAATTCCGTCATTATCTGTATTTATTAATATTTGGGACAATATTCTTCGAAAATGTTAGAGCCCTGTAATGTTTTCTCGTTTTTAAAAATCGTTTTGGTGAGTGACATTTTGTGTTGTATTGTCATAACAATGATTTTATTAACGATTTTCTTCAAAGAAACGAACAGAGATCAGTAAAAGTAAAATTGGTTATCGCATCGGCTGCTGATAACACGATATTTTTAGAATGGACATGTATAATCAGGTATGTGGATCCCAGAGCAGAACATGAATGGTGTTAGTATTTGAGTGATGAGTTGAACGAACGTAGGTTGCCCCTTCAAAAAAGTTTCTCCCCCACCTTTTATTACCCCTGGGTCCAGAGCAGCTGCTGCCGAGACGACTCCGGAAGTGCCCTGAAGAAGGTATTAACTGGCGAAAGAAAAGACGGGAGGAAGCAGATGCGGAGGAAGTAAGGGCACACGCCCCTTGCCGCTATATTTACCACTTCCGCTGTCACCTTCCTCCCTACCTTAATCTAGTCTTTCTCTTCTAGTTATCTTCACCAGTTATGTCTTTAGTCTTGTCGGTTCTCTACCCAATAGTATCTAATCAGTATCTAACTCTGCCTTCTAAATATCTTATATGATTCCTCTATTACGCCGCCGTTTCTACCCAAACATGTTGGCGTCTGCAGCAGTACAGTGTTGTCTACTTGTTAATCTGTTAAAGGAGTTTGACTAACCCAACAAAAACGTGTTATGTTGGTCTTAAACCTGTGAAACGCTTTAGAAATAAAAATAATGGGAATAATAAGTAAAGTTTAACTTCCAGTTAAACAGTTTTAGTTAGTGGTCGCCTCGTTTTGGTATTGTATTGTCGCATGGCCCTAAGATCTCGTTAGTTTTTTTCACATTGCTGTTAAGAGAACTCGTTTCGAAGGAGATATTTTTGCACAAGGTCTTTGGGTTTAGCTAAGTGGGTAAGTCCTTAAAATAAGGCTTCGGTGGGTTGAATTTACACTAGTAAGGTAATCTCTAGCTATTAATGGCTGAGAAACCATCGGTAGGACGCGTTACGGATTTTTTTTTTCAGTTCAACTTAGCTGTCTTAAGAAACGCTTCAATAAATTACACACCTCTCTATTTATAATTTTAAATGAATTTAAGTTTGTATTGAATATTTTAAAGGAAGTAAATGCGAACCGGAATAGCGGCGCAATGTTGTAAAGGCTGTCTTTCCCTGGGTGGCGAAGGATCCGGAATGAATCAGTCACTATAAATGTTCCATTTCATTTGTCGGTTGAAAGCGGCGTCATAGAGCCGACGCAATACCCTATGGCGTCACGTTTCCTATCATGCCGGCACTTCCTACTCTATTTCGCAGTGGCTACTTAACCAATGCCAGCTGCTGAATTTGTTTTACCGTTTATAGTTTTAGTGTTCATTTTCTAGCATGGCTTCCAAAGGTCTAATTTATTTCTGGCCTGCATGATTCATTCATTTCTTTCTATATTTGGGATATCATGTCAAAAACATCGCATCATTGCTTAGAATTTCTTGAGAATCAATACCTGATACATATAAGATTTTAAATGGCTGTTAAACGGTGAAAATGAAATAAAAGTTATACATTTATGAAACATTTATATTGTAATCATATATGTAAGAATACCGAAGGTTGAATTTAGGCCCAGTATATTATTTAATCCATTCTCAATGTGGTTTTATCATTATCCTAATTTACACTTTCTTGTCCTAATTTGTTCTTAAACATTACTAAACTCTTGCGGGGCTCAAGTTTCCTTCCTTGAGCTACCCTTTTGCCTCCTTTATTGGTTTTCCCAACTTAAAAACTAACCTAACTGACTTAAGTTTTTTTTTTTTGCATTATAGTTCTCAATTAGTCGTAAGTTAATTAATAACTTATGGTTTTCCATCATAATTGTCCTCGGATATTTGTGTAGTAGAATATGTAAAGTGGTCAGTTGGTTTGTCATAGATGTTTCAAGAGGTGTCAGCTTAAATCTGCGTTTTATTATATGGGCTTAATATGTTTATTTAGTGTCAGTGCTTTGCCTTGTAGTATCAACTTACTTGTTCTTAGTAGGTTAAATCACTTGTCTTTTTTGATGAGCAATTATTGAAGTCTATTTCTTGGAAATTTGATTTTTCTTTGTTAGTAAGCATTTTCTATATTGATGTCATTTACTAATCTATAGTCTTGGTCCTGAGTTATCCATTGTTCTAAACTCATGTCAATTGGAGTAAAATAAAATTAAGTATTCATTTAATGATTCAATGGTACCGTACCCCCGTGACCTCTTCGTCTTCAGTCTATTGATAGAATCCAACCCGGCGATGATGCAGCTCTCATGATGAATTACCTTCAGTTAGGTGCAGTCACCTGGGTGATTCACCATGGACCGGTGCAGCTGTGAATGGACCAGATCAAGAAGGCACTGGAGGATTAGGGTTCACTATCCTCGGCCTCCCAAATCGTATAAGACAGGTGTAGGCGTCCCGTCGCCCTGGTTACTCATCTCACTGTTATCCGCCGCTCGGTGACGTCACTTCCCCATTACGTAACGTCACTTCTCCCCTCCCTTCCGACTACGGCTGCGCCCACCATCCTCTCTGACATCATGTCACTAGGAGTGGCAAAGCTTATTTCAAGCCATTCATTTTTTTTTTTTTTTTTTTTTCAATTTGAAGTATTGAATTACTGTTGGTGGACGTTAAATTAGAATATACCTAAGTTTCAGTTCTTCACATCGTGAATAAAAGAGTACCTTGTGTTCATTCAAATTTTAAAGTTACTATCCACGTTCGTAATTATTGCATTTGTTGTAAGTTGTTTACAAATTTCATGTTGAACCGTTAGATTACGTTGTTTAACTCTTGTCACACTACTTACTTTTATTTGTTATTGCATTTTGATGTAACCGATATTCTTGTTATTGGTGTGTTCTCACTTTTTCAATGTTTAATGTTATCTTAAATAAGTCCTGCTAGGAAATTACTGAACTAAGTTGTGTTTTTTAATATAAATTATAAGTTCACGCCAAAAATAAAATAAAATTCTTTGTATGTCGATAAATTCATGTAGGTAACTATCATTACCTGGAATGTCATATTTTATCCTTTCTAGGTAATGTACTATTTGTTTCCTTCGGAAGAATTGAATTTGAATTGTTTGTGAGGTGTTAAGGTCCAACATTGGTAATATATTTGAGGTAGAAATTATGAAGCTATCCGGAGAAGAACTAAATAAAAACTATCGGTAGAAGGGAAGGGAGGAGGGGAGAGTCGGCCATGTTGTTTACACATTCCTGACCGAACGCCATCTTCCCTGCCGGCCCCTCTCCCGCGGCCCACAGCATAAACAACGGGACTTATTGTAGTATATCTTGCTCTTCCTGCCTTCTTTCCTCGCTCAACTGTTCCCAGCTCCAATTTTGTCAAGTCTTAGTCTTCTTAGCTTAGTGGTAGTATCGATTCTTGTACGCGAAGAGCTTTTGTAAATCTTAGTGTATATGTACTACCCAGTCAGGATGTTAAACTGCCGTTGTGTGTGATAATACGGTTGTGTTTCAAGTTATGTTCTTGATTTGTTAAGTGAAACAACGGCGAATGAATGCAATATCATTAAGAAGTAACACATACTACATTATCTAGTCATCTTTCAGTGTGACGCAGTTATCAGGTTAGTAACCTCCACCAGACTCTGTACTCAAGTTACAGAATTTTCTCGTTTCGGATTAACGAAAGTTCTTATACAGTGAGTTATGCTTTTATAGGTAATGTGTTAGTTGTAAGTTGTGAAAAGAGATAGTGTGTTGAACTTGAACTGGGAGGGGCGTTAGTATTGATCGCTACCCCACTCCGGAGGCACCACCATTCACCGGCCCCCACTCTCCGGCTCCGTACTACGTACACACCCCCTCCCTTAGTTCTCATTCTTATTATTTATATTAATATTACGTTTATTAATATGTGTAACTGTTTGTCGCTTTCGGAATTGTTTAGATTCGCAATGATCTTTAATTCCCTGTAGTATCAATTCTATATAATTCGTGGAGGTCCATCAACTACCTATTGAAATTCCTCACCAAATGATTTTGGATTGTTAGGTATCAAAAGCTAGATTAAAATACTTATGTCTGTTATTCAGATGTTATGGTTTGTAATATTTTAGTTTTATGCAGTGTTGACAATTTTCACTATTTTTGCCTTTTGCCATAACCTTTTATTATTATTTATAGTTTTCTTCAATGTCTTTTTGTGCATTTTTTAAGAATAATTTCATCTTTTGTTTACAGATGACCGAATTAGGTGTGAGGTGATAGAATATGTGCCACCTTTGGCATTGTATTTGTCTGGTGAAGGAAGCAATGGTGATCTGCGCTCTCTCATCAGTACTCATCTCTTTCCGACTGTCATCAGAGCCTTGTCGGATGAAAATTCCCAGGTGAGCATACTTATATAGATTTTTTTTAATTTATTAAATTTTTAATAACTTTTTTCTATACATATTTAGTAAGTATGGAAAATAAGGTTTGCTGCATCTCTACTGTAAGGATTAATATTTTAATCTCTTTAAAATATTCCTTGCCTGGGAATCATTGTGAACGAAGTCCAAAATCCATCTTAATGAGAAAACATCATTTTGAATGTTTAAAAGACTATAAACTAAATCAAACAACTTCCTTTGTAATTTTTTCCTCTTTTTTTTAATTTTTACCATCTTTATTTGATAATATTAGGTGTCCCTTCGAAAATGGTGTAACGCCTCCTGCCTTAAAAGAAACATTAATTTTTCTCTTAATTCATGTTTTATGCCATCTTCCACTTACACAGTGTTAAAGTAAACTTTCACCTCTTCTACATGTAAAAGAACACGTTGTATGTGTATTTAGGTAGTATAAATTTAAAGATTGATTTATAGTAGTGTTGTTACGATGATTATTAGTTTATTATATTGTTAGTCTATTTTATCTAATTTTTCTGGTTTTTAACGTTAGTTCTTCCCTTAATGTTATTAGATTTATACATAAAGGGAAAAAAATGCTACTATTTCCATTATTAAATGCCAAATTTGTGTTCAAGGGTTTTTAGAATTGTAAATAAGGACCATCTTCCACAATTTTTATTATACTCTGTATATATACTTATTTACAGATTCCCATAATGTTTATTATTATTGTTTTTATTTCTAACTTATAATAAAAATTCTTGTTGCAATTTTAATTAGTATTATATAAATATTACTGTTTTGTTCTGCCCTTTCAGGTAGTGAAGATGGGCGAGACAGCTTTGCTGTCACTTCTTGAGCATTGTCTCATATCATCAAATTATATCGAACACAAAGTGTGGCCTATTATTTTATCGCGTATTACTCACAGGAGGAATGTCGAAGCAACAATTGGGGTAATCACTGTGAGTTTATTATTAGGTAGTTTAGCAATTTCAAAACACTCATAATATATGTAATTGTCTATAATCTGGTAGGAGACAAATTTTAAGTTAACATTTTGTTTTTATCTTTAATAACTTACAAGGAAATGAGTTAAAACAACTTTCAATAACTTATTTTAAATTTTTGTTTGCTTCTTTGGTGAAAATATATTTTTTGTTTCTAACTAATTTACACTGGGAGTTGCCTGCGTGAAAGACATGGGTAGTGAGATGTGTATTACGTCTCACTACCTTGTCTTTCATGTAGTCTTCTCCTGCATGGCTTACAAATTTGGTTGCTGTATTCTTGTTGTGTAGTCTCCTATGTACACAATGAAACTAACCTGGGGTCGGTGGCATCAAAGCCGGTTTGTCATAAGTTATTTATCACCTATCACAGCCAGCTTTGATGAGCACTGACCTTCTAGGAGATTTTCTTCACGGAAGTTCATCAATGGTCATCAATGTTTTTTTCGGGATGGTGAGGTCGTCAAAGTGGTTGTGCAATGCTTTTAATGACATATCACAGCCACTTTGATGAGCTTCAACACCCTGTTGCCATCATCACTTCAGTCAGCATCATCATCAATTTAAATTTAATGTTTACATTTATCTTTGTAAATTGACTTAAAATTGTTTTAAGATCGATGTTTGTAAGTTTTTAATTGTATCTGCTCTGTAAATTTTGTATTTAAAATTATTACGAGGTGTAGTATGTTCATCAGTAATCAGGACAGTGTTCAACTTAGTTCTTTTACTGAATCATTAAGATAGCTAGTAATGTTTTGTTTGTTTAGAAAGATTATTTACTTCACAGTATTAATTGTATTATTTTTATGTATGATTCTACAATGCTTGACCTATAATAACTTAATTGAGTTTACTTTTTTCTGTAATTACTTAATTTTACTTTAATATGATAACAATGATTTTGTAATTTACACTGTGAAGACTGAATATGACAAAAACATTTATTCAATAATTATGTTTGTGAATTTTTTTTTTATGTGATATTCTCTGTAAATCTTAATTTTACTGAAAATTGTTCAATGATATGTGCATAGTTTAAAATTATTATCTGTTTTCAGGTTATATGATCTTATTGACCTGACCAGTCAAAATGGTTGTGAAATGTTTTATTTCATATCACAGCCATTTTTGACGAGTCAGGTCTTAAGGTGTTTCAGCAATACTACAATTTTCCTATTTTTATTTATTTTTTTATGTTTTCATTATATAGACTTTTTTTTGGTTACAGCGTCTCACAAAGTGGCTGTCGTATGTTGTTTAATCTCCTCATATCACAGCCAGCTTTGATGAGCGGTGTGGTCAAGTTATCCGGCTATACAATTTAGAAGGACTAGCTCAAGAAAAGAATGCTGAGTGCAGAGGATTGCTGACGTTCGTCAAAGTGTCTGTGCTTATGTCATTTTGTATCATATCACAGCCAGCTTTGATGAGCGTTGGTGTCTTTTAGTCTCCTCCTTCAGTTTTGTATAAAATCTTAGTATTTTTTTTTGTTCAACAATTTGTTTCTTGTTTATAATTGAATTTCTTTGGTTTGTTATTAATGTTTGTGAACCATTATTTCATTTGTATTTCAATCAACTTTGGGGCAGTTCATGCACAATTTTTTAAAATATTTTATTTAATCAGCATAGATTCTCTAATTCTTATTTAAATTCCACTCTTATAATTGAGGTTCCTTTTAATAGTTAATTTGAGAGATTTTAGTACCTTTACTCCAATTAACTTCCTCTATGTTGGTTAGAAGTTATATTTTATTCATTTTTAAAGTATTGCTTGCAAAATAGCATTTTCAATTAATTAAAGTACACATGCATATTTTTAGATTTTCAATAACTTATCTTAATATGTTATATTTTACTAAAGTCCCATTTTGAAATTCTATTGAACTGTGGAAAATAATCAAATTAGGTTACTTTTTTTATTAACTAGCATCAAATTATATAATTACATAATTCTTGTTAATTTATGATCTCAGTTTTGTATAAAGTATAATTTTAACCCTTTCTAATTTTTATGACAAGCCATCCATGTAGTCTTAGAATATTTAGTTCAAAGAATAGAAATTGTGTCTTATGTAGTCTTTTGGAGTAATAATTAATTACTATAGTTTAGACTATATTATATTCTGTATTATTTTATGATTTTTTAAAATTGTTAATAGTTGTCTCAACTGTTCAATATAAAATTTATGAGTAATATATATTTTTAGTAAATTTTCCTTTTATGTTACTTCAGGTGATAAGCAAAATGGCGCCTTGGATTGGGTCAGACCTAAGCGAACGATTAGTTGTTCCTGTTCTGGAAGAAATGTCTCAAGAATCAGAGCTTGGGATAAGGCGAGTTTGTGCGTCGTTGTACAGGGACCTATGTTCAGTTGTATCCACTGAAGTTTCAGAATCTAGGCTGGTACGTCATTGTTGGGAATTCTCAAATCATACAATTTTTTAATCTATTATATTGTTTAATGATACATTTAATTGTCTGAATACTTATACTTATTTCATTTCATAGCTATTTGTGAATTATAAATCACATTCTCTGAAA